>NC_081366.1:56548377-56846419 GCF_030684315.1 Stegostoma tigrinum
CTTAAACTACAAGCCACAAGTGATCAATACCAGTAAAAGATAAATAACAGGGAAATATAAAGGGAGATATATGCAGAAAAGAGGAAAGTAAAAGGAGAGAGAAGCAAAACAAATGAAGGAAATAAACAAACATGGCATTGCATTCTAATTCTTAAAAAAAGCAAACATTTGCAGATTAAAATGGAAGATAACTCACTTTCATTGGAATCCATGCAGCCATCAAGAACCAAGAGAAATAAATTATTTGGATCCGAATGAAAGGGCATTGACATGAAATGTTATCTCTGTTTCTCTCTCCATAGATGCCACCTGATCTGCTGAGTAGTTCTGACATTTTCTTTTTTAATTTTTATTGCTTGGTCCACAAAGAGGGATACACTTGTACCTGTCCAAGTCTGCAAGTTCATGGGGTCCTGTTGTACCATTCATCATCATTGGCTTTTCCTTGACTTGAGATTGATGCCTACTTAACATTGCAAATTTCTGCCTGTGTATTTGTGTTTTTGAGCAGATCAATTCTCAACACACAGATCCTTGGGCACTCGCAGCATAAGTTCTGAAAATCAGTGCAAGTCTGCGGTGCTCCAAGGAGGGCCACAGTGTATCTTTGTAGCACTTTTTTTTATGTCCTCTCCTGGTTATTGAATGTTGAGAAAACTGGGCCTGACAGGGAAGACACTCCTAAGCCATATAGGCAGAATATTGAGTTTGCCGGAGTCTGAATGCTTGTAAACCTGACTTTAAGGAGATAGCTAACAGTTGTCGACAGTGCTCTCATTGAATCCGGAGATTGTGGCAGAAACATTGCTTTTATTTGTCTCTGATACACAGTCTGGGTTCTTGCTACTATACAGGAAATAAGGATGTCAATATCTCTGTGTACTACAACTTTTGATGACTTTGATGAATTCTTTGTGACAATGGTTTATAGAAGGCTGAGCAGGTGTAGATGACCTAGTGTTGGATATCATTGTTAATGGTAACTACCAAAGTATGGGGAGGGTGCAACATAGTCCAGAATGTCTTCTTCAATTTTTATGGCAAGCAGAATATTGGATTGTGTCAGTGATAATGGGAACTGCAAATGCTGGAGAATCCAAGATAACAAAGTGTGGAGCTGGATGAACACAGCAGGCCAAGCAGCATCTCAGGAGCACAAACATCTCTGATGAAGGATCTAGGCCCGAAACATCAGCTTTGGTGCTCCTGAGATGCTGCTTGGCCTGCTGTGTTCATCCAGCTTCACACTTTGTTATCTTGTTTTGACCTGCTGTTTGATACAGGCATAAAATCAGGCAGTTTGTTGTATTTCTCAGCAAGGATCAATCAAGGGGGGATGGGCATGCCACATTATGCTACAGTGTGTGGCAGTGGTCGAGAACGCCCTTGACCGCGTCTCCCGCATTTCCCGCAACACATCCCTCACACCCCGCCCCCGCCACAACCGCCCCAAGAGGATCTCCCTCGTTCTCACACACCACCCCACCAACCTCCGGATACAACGCATCATCCTCCGACACTTCCGCGATCTACAATCCAACCCCACCACCCAAGACATTTTCCCATCCCCACCCCTGTCTGCTTTCCGGAGAGACCACTCTCTCCGTGACTCCCTTGTTCACTCCACACTGCCCTCCAACCCCACCACACCCGGCACCTTCCCCTGTAACCGCAGGAAATGCTACACTTGCCCCCACACCTCCTCCCTCACCCCCATCCCAGGCCCCAAGAAGACTTTACACATTAAGCAGAGGTTCACCTGCACATCTGCCAATGTGGTATACTGCATCCGCTGTACCCGGTGTGGCTACCTCTACATTGGGGAAACCAAGCGGAGGCTTGGGGACCGCTTTGCAGAACACCTCCGCTCGGTTCGCTATAAACAACTGCACCTCCCAGTCGCAAACCATTTCCACTCCCCCTCCCATTCTTTAGATGACATGTCCATCATGGGCCTCCTGCAGTGCCACAATGATGCCACCCGAAGGTTGCAGGAACAGCAACTCATATTCCGCTTGGGAACCCTGCAGCCCAATGGTATCAATGTGGACTTCACCAGCTTCAAAGTCTCCCCTTCCCCCACCGCATCCCTAAACCAGCCCAGTTCGTCCCCTCCCCCCACTGCACCACACAGCCAGCCCAGCTCTTCCCCTCCACCCACTGCATCCCAAAACCAGTCCAACCTACCTCTGCCTCCCTAACCTGTTCTTCCTCTCACCCATCCCTTCCTCCCACCCCAAGCCTCACCTCCATCTCCTACCTACTAACCTCATCCCACCTCCTTGGCCTGTCCGTCTTCCCTGGACTGACCTATCCCCTCCCTACCTGCCCACCTATACTCTCCTCCCCACCTATCTTCTTTTCTCTCCATCTTCGGTCCGCCTCTCCCTCTCTCCCTATTTATTCCAGAACCCTCACCCCATCCCCCTCTCTGATGAAGGGTCTAGGCCCGAAACGTCAGCTTTTGTGCTCCTGAGATGCTGCTGGGCCTGCTGTGTTCATCCAGCCTCACATTTTATTATCTCAGATTTTGAAGGTGGCTGTTTCAGATTTTCCACTCAAGAAAACTGCAATAATATCATCAAGAAGCAGTTGCAGGATCACAATGAAGTTTCATGGGCATTGACATTTCTGAGAAACAATCCACAGAGCCTTGCAATGCACTGAATCAAAAGCTATGGTCAGGTCACTGAAATGCAATAAAGAATTCTTGGTGTTCTGTACATTTTTCTTGGATTTGTCAGGGCCAAAGACTTTATTTTTTTTTATCATTCCATTTAGAACCTTGCAGTAATGTAGGTGTAGACTCTGCCAACAAGCCTTTGGATGTGACTGAATGAGGAGTGGGAGTGGAGGAACCATCTGACACTTCTTCATTCCAGACAAACTGTCCATGTATAGATACTCAGGCTCCACTGAGATCTCATCTTCAACTCACAATTCAATCCAACTTTCTCAGTTCAACACAGTATCCTGTTGGAGAAACTCCTAAAAACAATCCCAAATGAAAGAAAAATTCCATTCTCTGATAATTCTTCTAATAATACATATGAGAGATGACATACTCACTCTTGTGCATTGCTTCAGGGCCTGTTTTGCAGTAACGTTTGTTGTTACCATTTTAAGCCCCATTATGTGGTAACCCAGTGGTAGCAATGTGGATTGTGAGACTGCTGATGGCCTTGAAAGATGATCTTGAGGAACTTGGGTATTGAGGGCCTGGATTTTCACTGTATCCTTCAGCACAGGGCAGCAGCAGACTGGCTGACTAAGAGGCAGGAAGAAGGGCACTGGTGGAACAACAATAGTGAGAGCACAAATGTTTTCATCCTCAGACAAGTCAGCAGGCTTGTGTCATGTCAATGATGACAGTGTAATCATCAGTTGTTCATCAGGGACTCATTAATCACACCGGTTAGTTTATTTAAAACAGTAAAACACATTTTACATTATGAAGTTGGTATTGTAGAAAATCAACTGATCACTAAGCGCAGTTTGTAAACCCATAACAGACAAAACAGCGATGCACATATGCAACACATTATCTTCAATGGTGCCTCCTCTTAAAGGTAAGATGTATATATATCTCTCTACTTTCCAATAAAATTTTTGACTAATTGCAATAGCAAGTGAATCTATAACACTCTATAATGTATTGGTAATTTGCTGCTACATTCACATTTCATGATGGTGACTTTTTCTGAAGTAAAAGTGATGTATATTATACCTACGTGTGCTGTCAGCTTCATCTATCATGGATTGCAGGTGTTGTTCCAAATTTTCTTATCCTAATGTACTACAGTCAAATTTTGTTCTCGATTAGCCATGAGCTGATCTCATTCCAGAAGACCATAAGACATAGGAGTGGAAGTAAGGCCATTCAGCCCATCGAGTCCACTCCGCCATTTAATCATGGCTATCGGGCATTTCAACTCCACTTACCCGCACTCTCCCCATAGCCTTTAATTCCTTGTGAGATCAAGAAATTATCAATCTCTGCCTTGAAGACATTTAACATCCCGGCCTCCACTGCAGTCCATGGCAATGAATTCCACAGGCCCACCACTCTCTGGCTGAAGAAATGTCTCCTCATTTCTGTTCTAAATTTACCCCCTCTAATTCTAAAGCTGTGCCCATGGGTCCTAATCTCCCTGCCTAACAGAAACAACCTCCCAGCGTCCACCCTTTCTAAGCCATACATTATCTTGTATGTTTCTATTAGATCTCCACTCGACCTTCTAAACTCTAATGAATACAATCCCAGGATCCTCAGCTGTTCATCATATGGTAGGCCTACCATTCCAGGGATCATCCGTGTGAATCTCCGCTGGACACGCTCCAGCACCAGTATGTCCTTCCTGAGATGCGGGGCCCAAAATTGAGCACAGTATTCTAAAAGGGGCCTAACTAGAGATTTATAAAGTCTCAGAAGCACATTGCTGCTTTTATATTCCAATCCTCTTGAGATAAGTGACAACATTACATTCACTTTCTTAATCACAGACTCAACCTGCAGGTTAACTTTAGAGAATCCTGGACTAGCACTCCCAGATCCCTTTGTACTTCTGCTTTATGAATTTTCTCACCATTTAGAAAATAGTCCATGCCTGTATTCTTTTTTCCAAAGTGCAAGATCTCACATTTGCTCGCATTAAATTTCATCAGCCATTTCCTGGGCCACTCTCCTAAACTGTCTAAATCTTTCTGCAGCCTCCCCACCTCCTCAGTACTACCTGCCTGTCCACCTAACTTTGTATCATTGGCAAACTTCGCCAGAATGCCCCCAGTCCCTACATCCAGATCATTAATATATACAACGAACAGCTGCGGCCCCAACACTGACCCCTGCAGGACACCACTTGTCACCAGTTGCCATTCCGAAAAAGAGCCTTTTATCCCAACTCTCTGCCTCCTGTCAGACAGTCAATCCTCAATCCAAGTCAGTAGCTCACCTTGAACACCATGGGCCCTCACCTTACTCAGCAGCCTCCCGTGAGGCACCGTATCAAAGGCCTTTAGGAAGTATAGATAGATAATATCCACTGGGTTTCCATGGTCTAACCTACTTGTAACCTCTTCAAAGAATTCCAACAGGTTTGTCAAGCACAACCTCCCCTTACTAAATCCATGCTGATTTGTTTTAATCTGACCCTGCACTTCCAAGAATTTAGAAATCTCATCCTTAACGATGGATTCTAGAATTTTACCAACAACTGAGGTTAGGCTAATCGGCCTATAATTTTCCATCTTTTGTCTTGATCCTTTCTTAAACAAGGCCTGTTAGATATGGTTCAAATCTTCACATTTACTGTTTTGTTCCTAAAAGCTTCCTGGTTATCTTGAAACTTTTGGTTTTACACCCAGATTCTACATTTCAATCAAGGTTTTAGTCCTCTGTTTATCAAGTATTCTTTCTTTTTCATAATCTTCCCTAGTGACTGTCCAAATTTGTTTATTTCTCCCTTGAAATCTGGGTTTCTTCCACTTGCTGACTTTGTGATTGTTTGGATTCCTTTTATCTCCCGTTCGAGTTATTTTACCAGTGTGTCATTGTTAGTATTTATTTCAAAAATAATGATTTCATAATTAACCTACAGCTCCTTGGATGGCATGCTGTGCTCTTCCACCTGTTTTTGCATGTTTGTCATCTTCTCCAGCAGTATTTTGAACTCACACTAATGTTTTTGTGGCTGCTTCTGCTGAATCTGATCTATTGTACACATAGGTTGCTTCAGATCTTCCTGTAAACCAGAAATCTTTTCACAGGATCAATGATGTAGAGTTTGAGGTTATATTGTTCCTTTCTTACCTTTTCAGCTTTCTAAGCTGAGCAGAGGCATCCCTTAAAGACATCAGCATCTCAGAAATAGTACTTTCAAGTTAATATTGATCTTACATTTATCTGTAGTTATTCAACCTTCTCCTCTTGAATTTTCATTTTTCTCTCCATCACAAAGAGCTGAGGTTTAGATCCAGATAGTTCAGAGAAAAGGACATATTTACTACCTCACAGGGTGTAGATGAACTGCCAGATGACTGGAGGGTAGCAGATGTGGTTCCCTTGTTCAAGAACAGCAGCAAGGATAGGTCAGGTAACTACAGACCAGTTAGTCTGATGTCAGCCGTAGGGAAATAATTGGAAAATATTCTGAATTAGAGTCAGATGTTATCTAACTAACCTAAATTAGTTTTTTTGAAAAGGTGACTAAATATATTGATGAAGGTACTGCAGTTGATGTGGTTTGTATGTACACCAGTAAGGCCTTTGACAAGGTCTCACCTGGAAAGTTGGTCAAGAAGTTAAGAGCCCATAGAATCCAAGGCAAGTTGGCAAACTGGATCCTAAATTGACCTATAATTAGGAGGCAAAGAGTGATGATGGAGGTTTGTTTTTATAATTGAGAGACTGTGACAGCAGCATACCAGGGGGATCAGCCCTGGATTCCTTGCTTTTTGTTATTGTCATTTGGTCGGAATTTAGGAGGTATAATTAGCAAGTTTGCAGATGACATTAAAATCAGACAAATTTACAGGTTTTCATTTTACAGAGTGTGCTCACTGTAAAAGTTTACAGCTTTGAGTTTAGTTTCATTTTAATGGTGTGAGTTCATAGAATCCCTACAGTGTGGAAACAGGCCCTTTGGCCCAACAAGGCCATACCAACCCACAGAGCATCCCACCCAGACCTATCCCCTTAATCTACATATCCCTGAACGCTACAGACAAGTTAGCATGGCCAACCCACTTAGTCTGCACATCTTTGGACTGTGGGAGGAAACCAGAGGAAACCCTCGCAGACACGAGGAGAACATGTAAACCCCACACAGATAGTCACCCAAGGATGGAATCAACCCCAGGCTCCTGGCACTGTGAGGCAGCGGTGCTAACTACTGAGCCAACAAGCAGCCCTTAAAGGTAACGCTCAGGAGTGTTGTTGATACTGAAGAGTTTCAGGCTACAGTCTGACGTGGATCAGCTAGTAAATTGGGCAAAGCAATGACAGATAGAATTTAATCCTGATATGTGCAAGGTGATGCATTTTAGGAGATCTAATAAGGGAATGAGTTACACAATGAATGGGAGGTTCCTAGGGAGTACTGAGGAACAAGTACAAATCCATAGATCCCAGAAGGTGCCAGGACAGATTGACAAGATGGTGAAGTGGGAATGCTTGCCTTCATACACCACGACATACAAGTTAGGAAACAAGGAAGTCTTGTGACAATTGAATAAAACTTTGGTTAGGCCTCAGGTAGAATACTGTATGTATTCTTTGTCGCCACACTATCAGGAAGGTGTGATTGCACTGGAGAGGATGCAGAGGGGATCCACTAGAATGTTACTTGAGATGAAATATCTCAGATCAGAGGAAAGACTAGATAGGTTGTATTTGTTTTCCTTGGAGCAGAGGAGGCTGAGTAGGTATCTGGTTGAGCTATACAAAATGATGAGAGGTATAGACAGAGTAAGTTGTGAAAACTTCTCCCACATGGTGGACATAGCTAACATCAGAGGGCATATACTTAAGCTGAGCCACAAGTGGTTTAGAGAATGTATGAGAAAGAATTTTTTTTCATCCAGAGGTTGGTAGGTATTTGGAACATGAGATAATGGGAACTGCAGATGCTGGAGAATTCCAAGATAATAAAATGTGCTCCTGAGATGCTGCTTGGCCTGCTGTGTTCATCCAGCCTCACATTTTATTATCTAGGTATTTGGAACATGCTGCCTGAAAAGGTGATTGAGGAAAATACTCTTGCAACATTTAAGAAACACATGGATGAGTACTTAAAATGCCAGGGTATGGTAGGCTATGGGCTAAGTACAGATTAGTGGGACTTGTGTAGTTTGGTGTTTATTGGTCTGCATAAACATAGCGGACCAAAGGGCCAGTTTCTGCATTGTGTGACTCTATTATTCAGTGTTCTTCTTTCATACTCAATTTTGCGAGCGTTTATTGAACAGTCACCTACAATTTTTGTTGTGGCTCTAATGTCTCACTGATTCCATGGATTGTGTCTAGTGCAAGGTCACATCACGCCGGGATACAAAAGCAGTTGCTGGTTCAGCAGTGTAGAATGTAGAACATCTGCAACATCGAGACAGCTTGATTGCATTTGCACTCCAGCACTATTGATCCTATACATAGAATTGGTGCACTGGTGTATGGATAAAGTTATATATTTATAGGTTTCATCATGGCTTCCCATGTCTGTAGGTGTATACAGTTTAGACTTCTCAAGGGGTAGTATATTAGCACTTGTTATTGTCACCATTAACAAATGGTCACCAGTTTTCTGAGGATGTATAATTTGAATTTTGGATTGTGCAACTACACTGATGTTTTCCACAAGTTTGACAGAGTGAAACATGTGTTCACTACTCTATGTTTCACTAACTACAAAGTCAGATCCTGGTTTTCCAACAACTCCATGAATATTCCTCTGTTGGGATACCAGATCTTTATCATAGTTTAAAAATACTGTTTATGCATGGTATGTTTGGATCAGTGCATGGCTCTTTGTAGCTGCATCAAACCTCACTCCTTGCCCCTAACAAAGGTCTTTACTGCAATGTGCATTGCAAAATTAATTGAAACCTAGGCATTTCTTTGTGTATGCAGGAGGACACACTTTTCAAATACCTAATCATGTTTGAGTATTGTAGTGATTGTGTCAACCATGAAGTTTGTACTTAAAACTACACTGTGTACAGTAGTGGGCAACTAATTTTTAAAAAAAGGATGTATATGCACTGGAAGGGGTTCAGAGGTAGTTTACCAGATGGGTCGTTTGGCTTAAGAGGAATGATTGGACAGGCTAGGCTTGTATCTGATGTTTAGAAGAGTATGAGGCAACATATTTGAAACTTTGATGATCCTGGAAGAGTGGATGTAGAGTGAATGTTTCCTTTTCAGAAAGAATCTAAAACTAGATGTCATTGTTTAAAAATCAGGGTCAGCCTCTAAAATAAACATGAATGAAATGTTTTCTCGTAGAGTGCTATAAGTCTTTGGAACTCATTCCTGAAATGTCAGTGGAAAAAGAGTTCCACTTTTAATGTTTGTAAGGTAGAGATAGATAGATACTCGGTGAGCCAAGGGGGTGAAATATTATCAGAGGTAGATGGAAATTTGGATGTGAAGTTACAATCTG
The DNA here is from genome assembly GCF_030684315.1 of Stegostoma tigrinum. Lineage (NCBI taxonomy): Eukaryota > Metazoa > Chordata > Chondrichthyes > Orectolobiformes > Stegostomatidae > Stegostoma > Stegostoma tigrinum. The sequence goes on from NC_081366.1 coordinate 56,557,533, forward strand.
ATCAGCCATGATCTTATTAAATGGCAGAACAGGCTCAATGGCCTACTCTTGATCTTTGTTCATATGTCCATATGTGGATTTACAACCAACAGATAATATTGAACTAATTTTTTATGCCTGAGTCTAGTAGGGTATTTCTTCATATTTTTCAATTTGTCTTAATACATCTTTCCATATAATGACATCTGACATAGGCAAATTCAACATACCTACTCTCCAAATTCCACTGTTTCATGGAATGTGGGCATTAAGGCCAATATTTATTGCCTGATCCTAATTTCATTTGTGAAGGTGGTGTTAGCTGGTGTTTTGAACTGCTGCAGTTTATCTTTAAGGGTGTTAAGCTGTTAAGCAGACAGTGCCAAGGTTTTGACCCAAAGCAACGAAGGTATAGTGATACATTTCTAAACCAGCATTGTGTGCTAGAAGGGAATCAGGAGGTGGTGGCATTGTCATGTACCTAGAAATATAGGAACAGGAGTAGTCCATTCAGTCCCTTGAGCCTGTTCCAACATTCAGTTAGATCATAGCTGATCTATGGCCTAATTCCATATGCCTATCTTTGGACCATATCCCTTACTACTTTTGTTTGACAAAAATTTATTTATCTTAGATTTAAAATCAACAAATAATCCAGAATCTGCTGCCATCACCAAACATCTACCACTCCTTGTGTGCATCAACAACATCTCTTTGGAACAGTTGGCCCTAACTCTCAGACCATGCCCACCACTTCTAGAATCTCCAACCAGTAGAAATAGGGTATCTTTATGTACCCTGTCATTTTCTGTTACTATCTGTTCTCCTTTTTCTCCTAGGTAGTAATGTTTCAAGTTTGGACGCTGCTGTTGAAGAAAACTTGGTGACTTGCTGTGGTGTATCCTGCAGATGACATATACAGACTAACGTTGGCCATGCTCTGTTGCCCTTAGTGTTTAGGGATGTGTGGATTAGGTGGGATGTCTGAGGTTCGGTATAGACCTGTTAGGCCGAAGTGCCTGTTTCCACACCTGTAGGGATTCTGTGATTCTGTGTTGGAGGTTGTGAATATTTAAGGTGGTGGATTTATCTGCAATTAAGAAGCTTCTTTGTCCTTTCTGGTGTTATTTTATTGTTGTTGGAGTTGCATGCAGACATGTGGAGAGTGTTCCATCACACTCCTGATTTATGTTCTGTATATGGTGAAAATGTTTGCTGGAATCAAGATGTAAGTCACTCACCACAGAGGTTTCAGCCTCTTATCTACTCTTGCAGCCATGGCATTTGTGTGGCTGTGGTGCTAGCAAAACTTCTGCTTAATATAACCTCCTAACATGTCGATGACAGATGAATAATGGTATTGCTATTGAATGTCAAGATTAAATGGTTAAACTTTCTCTTGTTAAAAATCTTCTTCGTCAAGTAACTTGTGCTGCATGAACATTTCTTGCATGTCACCGCAACTTTGACAAAGAGTCTCATTATTTTCTTTTGTGTGTAAAGTCACTGAATGAGAACTCAGTGCAAAACTGAATTTTTGAGAGAGCCAACTGAACTCATCTTCCTGGTTAGCTGACTGTTTGAATTAATGTAAACAATGGTAGTTATTGTACATCATTTATCCTAACTCATTGGCCTATATTTTAAGATTTATATTTGTTAATAACCTTATAATCACAGAATGGTTACAACGTAGAAAGAAGCTATTGAGCCTAAATCTTGTGTTTCAGATTTGACCAGTGATTAAACAATGCAATCACACTATGCACACTGGCATTTCACACTGATAAATACAAATTCCCTACAAATGGTGATGCTGTCCCTTTAAAAATTGATCTGATATGCTGGTAACATGAACTGCAAGCCTGCTGAGCTCTGCTCCTTCCTGCAAGATTAATACTGAACCCACTACAGCATTGACTCTTTGATGTTCAATAAATTTTCACAGCATGTGTCGCTCTGTTAGTCTTGTTAGTCCATGATTTGTTATTAGTGATTTAGTTGTATTTATTTAATTTCAGTCATCCTGGGGTGCGTGGGAGAGGAGAGTTCTTGAAAGGTTGCCAAAGACTGCAAACAAATCTTCCCAATTCCTTTGCTCATTTTTATATGCAGTGGTAGTAAATTTTGGAAGGTAAAAGGTGCTATTTTGCACAAATTTTGTGCGATGGTGGGGGAGAGAACTGAATATTGAAATATTTTGAGTGACTAAACTCTGTGAATCAATGATTAAATAGCTTGGTTTCTGCTGAAAAGGAAATTGGATTGGCGATAGATTTCCAAGTATTGAATCACCTACTTAATGTACACTTTAAGATGAAGATGACGATGTTTTCAATGTAGCATCAAAATTTCCCAATTTAGAAAATAGTTGAATAATTTAATCTAATCAGGAGTTACTCAACTCCTATGCCGTGACATTGCAAAAATTTTTAAACTTCTTCCACTGAGCCAGGCAGTTTAGACCAACTCAGATAAGTCTGAAAACTGTACTTTATGTGACTCCTGGAATCTCGGGTCTTAACAGAACCATAATCTCTCATGCCCTTTTAACTAGTCTTTCCAGTAGTCCTATAACTGGGTTTTGTATCTGATAATCTGCAAAAGATATACATTTACAATAATCTGCCTCTGTGAGCTTTGTGGATATGTGGTTCTATGATTAAAATAAATCCTATTTATAATAATTTGCATAGGGCATTAAATGCCTCAACAAGCCACAGTGCAGCAGTAGCTCAGTTGGTAGCATTTTTGCCTCTGAGATAGGAATATTATGGATTCAATATTAACTCCAGGACTTAGGTGCAGAAATCGAGGCTTATGCTCTAGTGTGTTATTGAGGGAGTGCTGCATTCTTAAAATTTACTGTCTTTATATCTGGATATCTCAGTTGGTACAGCATGAAACTGTTAAATCTAAAGATCATAGGTTTGAGCCCCATGTTGTTGCTATTATTTTGGAGATCTTGTGGTACAATGGTAGTGTCCCTGCCACTAGACTGGAAGATCCCTATAAAGTCTCACTTTCTGTAGAGGTATGTTATAATATGTTTGTACAGGTTGATTCATTAAAAAAAAGTTAGATTGAATCTTGACTAGATCGTCTCCATGTTAATTGGCCAACTAAAATGCCTGTTCATGTCACCAGTGGAATGGCGTGGAGTGCCGCAGCTCATTTTTGTTGTTTTATTTATGCTAAAATAGTGATATGAAGTCAAAAATTACAACAGATATCAAAACATAGCATTTGATACATCAAATGCCCATTGCAAATTAGGGTTATCCTTGAGTGAAATCAGTAAGTGTTCACTTATCTTCATTCTCTTATGCAACTTTCAATAGCAGTGGCCTCAGGTCTAACTTGCCTTTCATTCTATTCGCCAGTTGCCCAAACATTGACCTGGCACTGAAAGTCGAAATGCGACAGGGACATGCCCACTCCTTTCCTACTTTGACTTGCCAACTTCAATTTTACTTTGCAGGCAGCAAGGGTATTTTCCATGTGCCAGTGGAGCCCTCTTTAGATTGCAGATAAGGCTCCAGAAAAGGGAGCTTTAAGCTGTTATTTTAAAAGTAGCAGAGGTGCCAGCTCAAAAAGGATGTGTTTGCACATGAGTTTTGCTTCAGAGAAGGGCTTGGATGTAACAACTGACAGAAGAATGTCAATAGGTACACACAACCAAACACTTACTGCATTGGGAAGCCTGCCAGAATGTCTGTGCCGAATTTTAAATAACATGGAGGATCATAGCATCAATTCAGCATTAAGGCTTTGTTTAAAGTTTGGAGCTCAAGCTATTCCTGCATAGAAGGGAAGATGTGGTACTGTTGGCAAATGGGAAATTAAAATTACTTTTACTGGTATCATACTTGAATTAGATTTTCATGGACACCTAGGCAGAAATAAAATGTGTAGGTTTTCTCTTCATCCTCTGACTCTTGCTCCTGCTTGTCAGCTGATGGACATAAAGCTGATGGCAAGGGTTGTCTCTTCATGACGGTGAGGTTGTGCAGCATGGAGAAGACCAATACAAGTTGAGGCAACTGCTCTGTTTAGCACTACTTAGCTCCTCCAGAGCATTCCAGGCAGAAGAAGGCTGTCTGAGTGTATCGATGGCCTGATCTTCTGTGGCAGCATTGTTCTAATTGTATACATGCTGTGTACCTAGGTTAAAGTTTCACATTGAAGTAATAAACTGTGGGGTCAGAGTACAGCTCCTGTCAGCCAGTAGCCTACTGTGTTGATGCAAATGCAGATGACACAAAGGACTGCCACAGAATGAAGACATTGTGACTGTTGACAGGATATCAAGTGTTGACTTGCATGATTTCACTACCCATGGTCACACACCAGCCAGATTTTGAGGGAATGGAATCCCTTCCTTGTGGGAAGGTTAACATGTGATACCTGCAGAGTGGATCACAGGAAAGCCATGAGCTTAGTTTGTCCGCTGGTGTTTGTCAAGTGATAATGTAATACCTTTGAACAGAAAGTCCCAGTAAATTACTACATCTGACATTGGCAGCAAACTGGGAGATGTTGCAAGCATCTCCTGCTTCAACCTGGTAGAGTCACTATTGTCTTACCAGACCATTAGGTTGGTCTTTCAATAAAGAGAGAGAGAGAGGCGACTGGTGGTCGTGGTTTAACCTGAGAGTCACCACATCTTAGATGAGGGGAGCAGTTGAGGAGAAGATTCCTTCATGGTAACCTCAGCCAGTGTGGGAATTAACTCATGCAATTGGCATCACTTTGCATCACAAAACAACCATCTAACCAACTATTAGCACTCCAGTATGGATGGAACCAGAGACATAATAATTAATCATCACAGTCACTTTCATAGTCACTGGCTATGCAGTCCTCGCCTGCTTTAGATTGCGGCTGATTTCTTTGAGAGCCAATTTATTGCATGCTGTTCATCACTGAACTTCAGGCGGGCAAAATGATCCTTGATCACTGAGGACAAATTGGGTTTTCGGCTGGGACCTTTTGGAGCATAAGAAGATAGCATTTAACAGTCGGAGAAGGCCATTTGGCCTTTTGTATTTGCTTCGTAATTAAATATGTTCCTGGCTGACCTGAATGTAGCCTCAACTCCACGTTCCTGTCTGCACCCTATAAATCCTCTACTCTCTTATCTCTCAAACACCAAACTCACTTTTGAATCAATTCAATGACCCAATCTCCAATGCTTCGGGAACAGAGAATCCCCCTTTCTAATAACTTCTAAGACTATGTTCCTCCAGTTGTAGTCTCTCCACAAGAGAAAACATCGTCCCAATATCCATTTAATTAAATCTGCTCAAAATCTTACGGTTTTAATATGATCACCTTTCATTTTTCTAGACTGTTAAACAGATTTTCATAAGTGTCAAATGAACATTCTCTGCACTGCTTCTAAAGCAATTATATCTTGTTTTTTCAAACAAAGAGATCAATACCATACATAATACTGAAGATATGATCTCATAAAGGCCCTATACAGCTGAAATAAAACTTTCATACTTTGTTTATTCCAATCCCTTTGCAATGAACAACAAAAATCCATTTGCCTTCTTGCTGCATCTGCATATTAACTTCTTACTTTTCATGAATGAAGACACCCCAACCATGCTCTCCATACTGTCCTATTCTGAATCTAATCTTACTCTATTAAGCAGTATTCTGTCTATCTACTCCCCCTCCCAAAGTGAACACATTCGCAATTTCCCACTTCAAGCTCTATCCAAGTCATTATCCAGCCACGTAACATATTAAATATTTTTCCAGCCTCTGTCTTTCTCTTTTCTTTTGACAACCTACTTTTCTATCATTTTGGCTTTGTCAGCAAATTTAGATACCATCCATTCAGTCCCTACATCTAAGCTACAGATCATAAGTTTTTAAGATGCCAGAATAGTCCCTGCGGAACTTATAGCTAAAAGGTAAAAAGTGGTGAATTGGCTCCCTTTTTCTAACACCCTGGGTTGTCTGCAACAAATATTCTTGACACGTGTTCCATTGTTTTAAGCAGCAAGAGCAGTGCCAAAAAAGTTGGGAAAATATATCAAGAATAAAAAATGTCAAATTTCTGAAATGCAGTAAAGTTCCCTAATGGTTGAAGCATATGAATTTCGAATTCCATTAATAAGCAATAACTATATAATTTCCGTGCATTTCCATTTCATGTTTAACTGTACTCCCAAATCTCCTACCCATTCGTGAGAAACTAGACAGCGCCAACTCCCATGACAAAAGTCAGAGCAGTTAACTGGCAGCAGCAATTCCCCACTTGCTTTTCCAGGCCTTTTACCACCATTACCCTGCATGCACTGATGACAAATTCTCTTTCAGCCTTCATCCACGTAAGTGGGCATCACCAAAACACCAACCTCACCCCATCATGCTGGTTGCTTTCGCAACAACTCATACACCACTTCAACCCTTCAGGACTTCACCTTTCATCTCGAGGACAATTATGGCTTTCAGGATTCTACAAGGTTAAAACCAAACAGAAGATTGAGTTTCAATGTTTTTTAAAAATGTGTATTTCGGCTTTGGCTGGTTCTTGATTGTGCATGGTTTCTCAAACCGGCTCAACTTGTAGTCAGTTGATTGCTAGGGCCATTTTAGTTGAATGTTATTCTTCCTCTTTAAAAACAATTTCAGTCCATATATGTTACATGCACTAAAAATCAGATGATAGAAGTCAAAAATTGATAGTCCGTATTTTACCACTATATAATACACCACTATATAAGCTTGCCAACAAAAAAGAATCCATTTATCCCTGCTTTGTTTCTTTTAGCTACCCGATTCTTTTCTTTCTTCTCCTTCTTTCAGAAATTTTCACTGCTCTCCAACTCCTGTGTTGAACATCTAGATCTACTGTGTTACAAGGGGTTTTCTGCTCATCCACGATATATGGGGCAATTGGCTTGATGAGGAGACTTACAGTCAGCATCCACTGCCAAACTGTTGACAAATTTTATTAATGTGAAAGAACAATGGAAAGCTTCAAACTTGTGCCGCATTTTCGCACCAGGCAAAAATTTAAACAAACAATAACCCTGTAAATTGGGTTAAAACCAGTTTTGCACTGGAAGATTTGAAGCAGTGATGTTTATTTGCATATAAAACAGTATTTCGGTGCTCAGAATAACAACTGTAGGTATACAGAACCCAAGTTCAAAACTCCAATCTTTATAAAGTGACAATTTTAACCTTAATACTAAACAATGCAAATAATATCATGTAAAGTATTCAAATTCTGAGGAGCTGAAGGAAATCGTTAATGCATAACTATAGACATCCTCTGAGAGCTGAGTAAACGTTTCTCTTTTCTAAATATTAATGATTTCCTTTTGGATCAGATGGTTCACTGGCATGAACATTGATTAAAGGCCTGAACAAAAGATATGCAGTCCTTTCAGAAACAATTTCTTAAGTCTACAGTGAGAAAGAGAGAGAAAAGATAAACTATGTCTGAACTTCTCAACATGCTCTTTAATATGTCAAAAAGTTTTTAATAGAAAATGTTTGTTAAACCTTATTTTTGATTGTGTCCAAAGAATTGACTGAATATACCAAGGTGCCAGTGCCAGCAGGAATATTGCATTGTTATTCCTGCACATCAGTTCTTCCATGTACCAGGACTGAAAGGGATTCTGCTCCCTCAATGTTCAGCTGGCCTGTAACCCAAGTGAGTTCATCATGAGGATCAATGCCAGGTATCCTGTTGAGATACCTTTAGTCTGTGACAGTCCACTGTGCCATCTGCATCTGAACCATCTCTGCAAGCCAAAGTTTAGCTATTGGGTGACAGGATCTTATGGTGATTATATGGTTTAAAATTTCATCATGCAAATCATATCAAAGTCTGTCTATGCTTCACTGAAACAATACATCACTGAAACAATAAGGAAACAAAGTTTTCTTACTTGCCTTTCTCAATAAACAACCTACTTTCACCAAATGATATTTTTAATTGGGAATAACCTTGCCTTTATGTCAAGCGCAGCAAAGGTAATAGGGTAATGGCATTGTGACTCGGCTAACAATCCAGAGACTCAGCCAGAATTCTGGGGACAGACTGTGGCAGATTGTGGAATTTGAATTTGCTTAATAAATCTGGAAAGAAAAGCTGATCTAATGATAACCATGGATGGAATCCTATAGGGGCCTGAATGACATAAGCTATAGAAAAAATTTGTGGCAGAATCAGGCAGGAAGTCTGGTGAGACCTATCTTGACATTAGGAACAATGTGCTGCATTTATGCATTTGCAAATGGCAAAGTAAGTTTCTTAATAGGCATCAGCATGTTGCCAATTAAGGGGGAATCATTACTTGCTGAATGTCTTATTAATTTTGCAATCTGGAGCTTCCTGGAGGTTTGGTCAGCTGGCTTCAGGGGTGTTTATGCCTAGACAGCCCTGACATGCTGAGAGTGTTCTTGCCAGGGCCGGGAGGACTTGTCTACTGAGGTAGTATGGGCTGAGGTTAGAAACAGGAAAGGAGATGTCACCCTGTTGGGAGTTTTCTATAGGCCTCTGAAAAGTTCCAGAGATGTAGAGGAAAGGATTGCAAAGATGATTCTGGATATGAGTGAATGTAACAGGGTAGTTGTTATAGGGGACTTTAACTTTCCAAATGTTGACTGGAAAAGCTATAGTTCGAGTACTTTATATGGGTCAGTTTTTGTCCAATGTGTGCAGGATGGTTTCCTGACACAGTATGTAGATAGGCCAACAAGAGGCGAGGTCACATTGGATTTGGTACTGGGTAATGAACCAGGCCAGGCATTAGATTTGGAGATAGGTGAGCACTTTGGTGATAGTGACAACAATTCGTTGACGTTCACTTTAGCGATAGAAAGGGATAGGTATATACCTCAGGACAAGAGTTATAGCTGGGGGAAAGGCAATTATGAGGCGATTAGGCAAGACTTAGGATGTACAGGATGGGAAAGGAAACTGCAGGGGCTGGGCACAATTGAAATGTGGAGCTTGTTGAAGGAACAGCTATTGCGTGTCCTTGATAAGTATGTTCCTGTCAGGCAGGGATGAAGTGGTCAAGCGAGGGAACCATGGTTCACTAAAGAAGTTGAATCTCTTGTCAAGAGGAAGAAAGAGGCTTATGTAAAGATGAGTTGTGAAGGCTCAGTTAGAGCGCTTGAGAGTTACAAATTATCCAGGAAGGATCTAAAGAGAGAGCTAAGAAGATCCAGGAGGGGACATGAGAAGTCTTTGGCAAGTAGGATCAAGGAAAACCCTAATGTTTTCTATCGGTATGTCAGGAATAAAAGAATGACTACAGGTAGATTAGGACAATCAAGGGCAATAATGGTAAGTTGTGCATGGAGTCCGAAGAGATAGGAGAGGTGCTAAATGAATATTTTTCGTCGGTATTAACACAGGAAAAAGACAATGTTGTCGAGGAGAATACTGAGATTCAGGCTATTAGACTAGATGGGATTGAGGTTCATAAGGAGGAGGTGTTAGCAATTCTGGAAAATGTGAAAATGGATAAGTCCACTGGCCAGATGGGATTTATCCTAGGATTCTCTGGGAAGCTAGGAAGGAGATTGCAGAGCCTTTGGCTTTGACCTTTATGTCGTCATTGTCTACAGGAATAGTGGCAGAAGTCTGGAGGATAGCCAATGTTGTCCCCTTGTTCAAGAAGGGGAGTAGAGACAACCCTGGTAATTATAGACCAATGAGCCTTACTTTGGGTTGTGGTAAAGTGTTGGAAAGGATTATTACAGATAGGATGTATAATCATCTAGAAAGGAATATTTTGATTAGGGATAGTCAACACAGTTTTGTGAAGGATAGGTAGTGCCTCACAGACCTTATTAAGTTCTTTGAGAAGGTGACCAAACAGGTGGATGAGGGTAAAGTGGCTGATGTGGTGTATATGGATTTCAGTAAGACATTTAATAAGGTTCCCCATGGTAGGCTATTGCAGAAAATACAGAAGGATGGGATTGAGGGTGATTTAGTGGTTTGAATCAGAAATTGGCTAGCTGCAAGATGACAGAGGGTGGTGGTTGATGGGAAATGTTCATCCTGGAGTTCACTTACTAGTGGTGTATCACAAGGATCTGTTTTGGGGCTACTGCTGTTTATCATTTTTATAAATGACCTGGATGAGGGCGTAGAAGGATGGATTAGTAAATTTTCAGATGACGCTAAAGTCGGTGGAGTTGTGGATAGTATGGGAGGATGTTGCAGGTTATAGAAGGAGATAGATAAGCTGCAGAGCTGGGCTGAGAGGTGGCAAATGGAGTTTAATGCTGAAAAGTGTGAGGTGATTCACTTTGGAAGGAGTAATAGGAATACAGAATACTGGGCTAATGGTAAGATTCTTGGTAGTGTGGATGAGCAGGGAGATCTCAGTGTCCATGTGCATAGATCCCTGAAAGTTGCCACCCAGGTTGATAGGGTTGTTAAGAAGGCATACAGTGTGTTAGGTTTGATTGTTAGAGGGATTGAGTTTCGGAGCCATGAGGTCATGTTGCAGCTGTACAAAGCTCTGGTGCGGGCAAACTTAGAGTATTGCGTACAGTTCTGGTCGCCACATTATAGGAAGGATGTGGAAGCGTTGGAAAGGATGCAGAGGAGATTTACCGGGATGTTGCCTGTATGGGGGGAAAGTTTTATGAGGAAAGGCTGAGGGACTTGAGGCTGTTTTTGTTAGAGAGAAGAAGGTTAAGAGATGACTGAATAGAGGTACAAGATGATCAGAGCATTAGTTAGGGTGGACAGTGAGAGCCTTTTTCCTCAGATGGTGATAGCTAGCATGAGGGGACATAGCTTTAAATTGAGGGGTGATAGTTATAGGACGGATGTCAGTTGTAGGTTCTTTACTCAGAGAGTAGAAAGGGCGTGGAATGCCCTGTCTGCAACAATAGTAGACTCGCCAACTTTAAGGACATTAAAATGGCCATTGGATAAACATATGGATGATCATGGAATAGTGTAGGTTAGATGGGCTTCAGATTGGTTTCGCAGGTCAGCGCAACATCGAGGCCAAAGGACCTGTACTGCGCTGTAATGTTCTTTGTTGTATGTTCTATGAACTTTCAGGTGTTAGAGGAGAGGAGACAGGGTGGAGCTGGAGGGCTTAGCCACCTCTGGAGTGTCCTGAGAAGAGATGTCTGAGGGGCTTGTGTGTTGTTCCTCTTCCAGCAGGGTGTCTCTTGGCCGTATGCTGTCTCCTTGTAGGGAAGGGGGGCCCTGAAGTACATGCTATGTTTCCTGCTCAACTGTCAGCATTCCTTCAGTTCTGAGAGCCATTGGCTGAGGCAATGGAGTGCAGGTGGATGTGCCTCTCCAGCTGACTTTCATGGGGTTGGACTTGGCTGTCCGAGGTAGCCATCAAATTGTCAATGAAAGCAGCCAGGTAATTGTATGACTCAGCACACTGCTGCAACTTCTGGGTAGTGAGGATGTCCCACAAATCTATCTGGTGCTCCTGCTCCTCCCTGTGCATAAGGACAAAGTCCCTCATTACTGATACTGCCAGGTCTTTCCCTGAGCAGGCACATGATCTCCAGCAGTCTTCCGAATACCAGTACCCTGGGGTGTTTCTCCATCAGTAAACTGTGGAACCGTCACAGTAAAGTGCTTACAAACTTTCTAACACTATACACCTATTGTGATGTTAGTGTCTGAGCTGATGGTGAGTATAGGAGGCAGCCTTGCTGATGTTTCCTCTGAGGCCTCCGAAGTTTCATCCCCAGAAGTTGAGAAGGTGTCCCCTTGTGGAGTTGGCCATTTCTCCATGTTGGTGATGGAGTCGCTGGTAGCACTTACAAGAAAAAGAACAGAGTGAAGGCATCGGAACCAGTGGTTGGAAATGATGTGTAATGAATGAGACTGATAGAAGGTTTAATGTGTGAGATGCAATGGAATGAAGGATAGTTATTGATCAGTTGGCATCCTTAAGCTTGGCATCCCTGCAGGAGTGGTCCTGGTTTTCTCCAGCAAGGGCCAGCATTTTCTACTCATAGGAACTGAAGAGTTGGAGGACCGGGAGCAGCAGACAAGTATGTGGGACAGCCTCACTGCCCCTCCACTCATCCTGTCATTTTTATCATATTACGGGCTGTCTTGCGCAATGAGAGAAGCTGTCAAACTGAGTAAGATTAAAGTAGCTGGCACGGCTGTTAGTGTTGGTGAATGTGAGGAAAAGGAGTTGAGGTGTTCGGATGGAATAAGTAGGCATTTCAGAAGCCATGCAGTGTTAGTGGTGTGGGTGGCTGGAAGGCTGGTGAGAGCAGGTGAGGGAATATGTTGCATGCAAACGTGACAGAGGTCAAACATGAGCCTTGGTGGGAGGTGGGTGCAGAAGCAAGGGTGGAGTGAGTATGTGATGAAGGGTCTAGGCCTGAAACATCAGCTTTTGTGCTCCTGAGATGCTGCTTGGCCTGCTGTGTTCATCCAGCTACACACTTTGTTATCTTGCAGTGGAGAAGGTCATTGATTACCTTATAGCTCTGCTAGCCACTCCTCCAGACAGTGGAGACTACACTGATCCAGCTGGCAACCTCAGACCAGGCTGCCAGGGTTTGGTAGTATGGCCCCCTCTTCCATTCGTCCGGCAAGAGGACACGAGTTCTTTATATCATCCCATCCACTTCCAGGTTCCTGTCAGAGAATAGCGGTGCCACTTTACTCTTTTCTGGCATCTTCAAAATCTGTCTGTCACCAAGTTTCGCAGCTTCAGAATACCAGTGTTCAGGTGTCTCACATTGGCCTTTTAAATGTGGCACAAGTGCGTATGTTCCAGGGGTGGCAGATGGTAAGGGGGTATAAGTGGTCGGTAATGAAGTAGGCTAGGTAAGATATGATGAGAATTCTCTCTAGGCCTCACAGTGAAAACCAATCCAAGAAACTTGACATAAATGGCAACTAAAAACTGAAAAAACTGCGGATGGTGTAAATTAGGAACAAAAGCAAAGTGCTGGAAAAGCTCAGCAGGTCTGGCAACATCTATGAAGAAGAAAACAAGAGTTAAAGTTTCGGGTCCAGTAGCCATTCCTCAGAGCCGATGACGGCCACCATCAGTTCTGCAGAAGGGTCACCGGACCCGAAATGTTAACCTTGTGTGTTGACATAAATGGCACTTAGCCAAAATAATTCAACACCATGAAATTGTTGTGAATTTCATACAAAACATCTTCAATAATGCCCTGAGATAACAAGGTGTAGAGCTGGATGAACACACCAGGCCAAGCAGCATCAAAGGAGCAGAAAAGCTGACGTTTTGGGTCTGGGTCCTCCTTCAGAAATGGGGGAGGGGATGGGGGTTCTGAAATAAATATATAGAGAGGGGAAAGTAGATGGAAGATGGATAAAGGAGCAGATAGGTGGAGAGGAGATGGACAGGCCAAGGAGGCAGGGATGGAGCCAGTAAAGGTGAGTGTAGGTGGGCAGTTAGGGTGGGTGTTGGTCAGTCCATGGAAGACAGACAGTTCAAGGAGGTGGGGATGAGACTGGTAGGTAGGAGGTCGGGGTGGGGTTTGAGGTGGGAGGAGTGGATAGCTGGGACAAAGGGCAGACAGGTTAGGAAGGCAGGGACAAGCTGGGCTGGTTTTAGGATGCGGTCAGGGGCGGAGAGATTTTGAAGCATGTGAAGTCCACATCGATACCATTGGGCTGCAGGGTTCCCAAGTGAAATATGAGGTGCTGTTCCTGAAACCTTCAGCTGGCATTGTTGTGGCAATGGAGGAGGCCAGGATGGAATTGTTATCCAAGGAGCAGGATGGGGACATTGTAATGCCCTCTTGGAAAGGAAAATATGTCATCTTCTCCAGAGCTGGCCTACACATGATTCCAGACCCACAGCAATGTGGATGACTGTTACCTGCTCTCAGAGATATCCAGCAAACCACTTGTTTAAGGATATTAGGGATGACAAGCAAATGCTGGCCTTGTCAGTGATGACCCCATCCCATAAAACTACAAAAAAGAATGAAAGCATCAATGATGTAAGAATCTGAAATAAGGTGAGAAAACGGTGCCATTACTAAACAGGTGAAGCAACATCTGCGGGAAGAGGAGCTTAATGGGAGATATTTCATGGAGCTGAACTGGCAAAAACTGGCGAGACCCCACATCAGAACTTGCTGGACGCTCAGCAGGTCTGGCAGCATCAGTGAAGAAAAGATCAGAGTTAACATTTCGGGTCCGGTGACCCTTCAACAGAACTGATGCTAGCTCAGAAAACATCAGTTTATATGCAGTTATAGGGGGTGGGTGGGGGGATTGTGGTGTGGCTGGAATAGGGTGTAAACAATAGGATACAGCTGGAAGAGGGAGAAGGGCATTTGGATAGACAAAGGAACTGTTAATGATCTGGCTGGGAGGGTGAATAGTTGTTAATGGAGACTGTTAGTGATTAACAATAGGTAGTTTGTAATGGCAGGCTATTTGATAACAAGGCCAAGTGTGTTGGGTAGGGGGCTAGGACATGGGTGAGTTTAGGCCTTAAAATTATTGAACTCAATATTGAGTCTGGAGAAGGGCTGCAGAGTCCCTGGAAATGAGGTGTTTTTCTTCCAGTTTGTGTTGAGCTTTGCTAGAAAACTGCAGCAAGCCAGGGACAGAGATGTTGGCCTGGGAACAGTGTGGTGTGTTAAAGTGGCAGGAAACAAGTAGCTCAGGGTCTTGCTTATGAGCAGAACATAGATATTCTGCAAAGCAGTCCCCCAGTCTACGTCCCATCACCTCTCTCAGGGAATCTCCATCAAAACAAATACCTCTCAGTCACTCACTCGGAGGGCCTAGGACTGGACATAAAGACACTGGCATAGATATTCTACCCATTGAGAGTTTCTATTGAGTGGCAGTGCCATGGGGGTGGTGAGGGGATTGTGGTGGTTGTTGGTGTGGGCATCTCTGCTGCTGTTGTGGCACTCACCCAAGGCCTAGAATGGGAGATATTTAGCTGGATTCCTGACTACAGGTAATCACAGGAGGTGTGTTTAAGGATGGAGATTGCAGATAAACAGCTTTGACAGTGAGCGCAACTGGGGCTGAATGCTGTCCATTGCCTACCCCCAAATTTTGTAATGCTGGATGCTTTGAGAAGGCATTGAGTACCTTTGAACAAGGGAAGCTCCACCAAATCCCATTTCGACTAGGAGTTTGAAAAAAATCCTGCTTGGGTTTGTATGTTCTCCCTCCACATGTTGATGAGCAGTTTAGTATCAGCTAAATGGGATGATACCCTCAAAAGGACATTAATTGCCCACTTAAAGATGATGGAGTTGGAAGGCCAACTTTAACTGCCTTAATCAGGGTTGAGGCAGCAATACGTTATGGTCCTCATTCGTCACAGTCCGCTACCAATTAAACAACATCGGAGGACATCAAATTCCACCTAATATTTTGTGTCAATGACCTTTCAGCCTAATTGAATTTTTTTACACTGTGGTGTCGCTATCACCTAAGGGTGATACTGTGTGGTTATGGCCTATATATTTCCCTGCCCGGTAAGTTCTGCATTGCTATGTTGTGCGAATCCCTGCAGCTTTGATGTAACTTTGATCAGAGATGGAAAATGCCAGATATACAATCGATTTTAAGCAAGAACAGAACAAACAAAAGGGGAGAGAACAGAAAGGAAGGACTGAGACGGTTTGTAGAGCAGGAGAGAAACTGAAACGGATGATGATGTAAGAAAATCAGTGGGCAATGTAGGAGATATAATTGAGGTTGGGTTTAATGAAGATGTAAATAAATGTGAAGCACTGAAACATCTTGGGAGATGCTATTTTCAAAAACTGAGACGGTGGAATTTTGTTGTGCACATACTACGTGGCACTTTAAAAGTAACGAATGTTTTGTGAAATGCTTGGAAAGGTCATTTAGAGCTACGTAAATGTTAATGTCTGTTAATGAGGAAAGCACTACAGAAAGTCTGACGCTATGTTTTTTTCCATTTAGCCTTTTTTCAGTTCATTTCAAACATAGGGAATAAAAAAATCAATTTCATATATATTTGGGAAGAAATTGGATCCATATTTGGGTCCAGCAGTTCACAGGCTAGAATTTTACAAACACAACTGACCAAGGTCAGGGCTGCAATTCTTCAGCTGGGTAATGTGTACTCTGGCTGTTTTCTAATCTTGGAATGCTGAACATTTGAAAAGATCTGCTGGACATGCTTGTTTCCTGTTTTGTACAGTGAATAAGGCAGAAGCAGTGAGCTCTGAGTACCCCAATGTTAACTGAGATGAAAGAAGAATGAATGGTACAATTCTCAAAATGGATTTATACAACATTATTTAACTTGCTAGCAATAAGTCCAACAAAACAAGGAACCATTTTAGACTTACTTTGGGAATTGAATCTGGGCAGATGGAAAGGGTACAGTGAGAACATTTTTTTGGTAGTGATTATAATTCAATTATATTTAGAGTAGATATGATAAAAGATATAGGTCAAGAATAAAAGTTTTAAATTGGTGCAAGGCCAATTTTCACTAAGCTGAAACAGCTACTTGAAGGCACATCAGTGCGAACACAATGGGAGGGATTCATGAAGGAGATAGTGAGAATTCAGAATAATTCTGTTCCCATAAGAAAAAAGTGTGTGTGTGTGCGCGTGTGTGTGGAGCGTGGGGTAGGTTATGTGGGTTGGCGGCATGGAAGTGAGGGGGAGGGGCAGGGGATCCTTGGAGGTTGCTGGGGGTGGGGGGATGTCTCATAAATTTAGATTCCCTGGGTCTCAAAGAGTGGAGAAGCACAAGGCAAAAACAAAAGCCCAATGAGAGCTCAATACTGTAGCAAACCGAGATGAGTACAGAACATGTAGAAATGAAATTAAAAAGGAAATTAGGAAAGTAAAGGAGGGCATAAAAATGTTTTGACAAGTAAAATCAAAGAAAATCTCAGAGTATGTTTTCAATACACAAAGCGCAAAGAGGATAACTAAGGAAAATTGTTCTAATTAGATAACATCTGGAGGCAGAGGATATCTGGTGTCAATGGTTTCTAATGAGTACTTTGCATGGATTTCCACCTAAGATTGATAAAGTAAACAATGCAGCTCAAGAAACAAAGTGAAACATTAGATGGTTTGATCATGATAATGGAGGAAATATTGGCATTTAGCATCCTTGAAAATGCATAAATGATCTCGTCTGGAATGTATCCCAGGCTATTAATAGAAGCAATAAAAGAAATAACTGAAGCTCTGACCATCATTTCTTGATTCTGTCTGATGACAGGCATGGTGCTGGCTGACTAGCTAAATGCCAGCATTTGTTTAAACAAGGGTTTGCCAAATAAACACATGTCATTTAGTGGTAGACTAATTATTGGAAAATATGTTGAAATCCAATAATAATGATAATTTTCAAAGGCATGGAGTTATCGAGGACGGTCGGAGTGGATTTATTAAGGAAAGGATGTATCTAACTAATTTGATCAAACTTTTTGAAAAGATAAGGAGAGTTGATGAGAATAGCACGTTTGATGTAACCTGCATGTATTTTAGCAATATTTTTGATAAACTTTTATCAGAATATTGGAAGCTCATTGGATTTAAGTGAAATTAGCAAATTGAATTGGCTCAGTGGTAGGAAACAAAGGTCAAGGTTCATACCTGTTTTTGTGTGTGAAAGGCCATTTCCAATGTGTTCCATAAAGTTTAGCATGGGTTACGAAACAGCAGCAGATGACTAAAAAACTGATAAAAACAAAGAATGTTGATTATTAAAGTAAATTGTCAAGAAGTACAAAAAAAACAAAAAGAGCTTATATATGTACTAAAAATAAAGAAAATGTCTGAAGTAAGTGTAGGACCCTTGGAGAATGTGACTGAGGAATTGATAGAATTTTTTACAGAATACGGAACCATATTTTTCATCGGTTTTTATGGCAGAAAAAATTATAAACACCCTAGGATATCAGATAAACAAGGAGCTAATGGGAAGAAAAGTGTTGTAACAACCTCTCTTATGAGGAACAAAGTACTTGCCTAACTCAAGGGACTGTAAACAAACAAGTCACCAGGTCGTAATGGTCTGTATTCAAGGGGCTTAAAGGTTGCAAAGATCACAAAGTGTGAAGCTGGATGAACACAGCAGGCCAAGCAGCATCTCAGGAGCACAAAAGCTGATGTTTCGGGCCTAGACCCTCCATCAGAGAGGGGGATGGGGAGAGGGTTCTAAAATAAATAGGGAGAGAGGGGGAGGCAGACTGAAGATGGAGAGAAGGTGGAGAGGACAGTATGGGTGGGGAGGTAGGGAGGGGATAGGTCAGTCCAGGGAAGACGGACAGGTCAAGGAGGTGGGATGAGGTCAGTAGGTAAGAAACGGAGGTGCGGCTTGAGGTGGGAGGAGGGGATAGGTGAGCAGAAGAACAGGTTAGGGAGGCGGGGACAAGCTGGGCTGGTTTTGGGATGCAGTGGGGGGAGGGGACGAACTGGGCTGGTTTTGGGATGCAGTGGGGGAAGGGGAGATTTTGAAGTTTGTGAAGTCCACATTGATACCATTGGGCTGCAGGGTTCCCAAGCGGAATATGAGTTGCTGTTCCTGCAACCTTCAGGTGGCATCATTGTGGCACTGCAGGAGGCCCATGATGGACATGTCATCTAGGGAATGGGAGGGGGAGTAAAATGGTTCCCGACTGGGAGGTGCAGTTGTTTATTGCAAACCGAGCGGAGCGGTCCCCAAGCCTCCGCTTGGTTTCCCCAATGTAGAGGAAGCCACACCGGGTACAGTGGATACAGTATACCACATTGGCAGATGTGCAGGTGAACATCTGATTAATATAGAAAGTCATCTTGGGGCCTGGGATGGGGGTGAGGGAGGAGGTGTGGGGGCAAATGTAACACTTCCTGCGGTTGCAGGGGAAGGTGCTGGGTGTGGTGGGGTTGGAGGGCAGTGTGGAGCGGACAAGGGAGTCATGGAGAGTGATCCCTCTGGACGGCAGACAAGGGTGGTGATGGAAAAACGTTTTGGGTGGTGGGGTCGGATTGTAGATGGTGGAAGTGTTGGAGGATGATGCGTTGTATCCGGAGGTTGGTGGGGTGGTGTGTGAGAACGAGGGGGATCCTCTTAGGGCGGCTGTGGCGGGGGCGGGGTGTACGGGATGTGTTGCAGGAAATCCAGGAGACGTGGTCAAGGGCGTTCTCGAACACTGCAGGGGGAAAATTGCGGTCCTTGAAGAACATGGACATCTGGGATGTGCGGGAGTGGAATGCCTCATCCTGGGAGCAGATGTGGCGGAGGCGGTGGAATTGGGAATAGGGGATGGAATTTTTGCAGGAGTGTGGGTGGGAGGAGGTGTATTCTAGGTAGCTCTGGGAGTCGGTGGGCTTGAAATGGACATCAGTTTCTTGCTGGTTACCTGAGATGGAGACTGAGAGGTCCAGGAAGGTGGGGGATGTGTTGGAGATGGCCCAGGTGAGCTTGAGGTTGGGGTAGAAGGTGTTGGTGAAGTGGATGAACTGTTCGAGCTCCTCAAGATCATGAAGGTTTTGATTGAAATATTCGTGAACTCACTTATTTTTGGGGAATTCCAGCAGTTTGGAAAACTGCTAATGTGATACCCTGGTTTATGAAAGAAGTCATACAGAAGCAGGTAATCATAGGCCAGTTAGCTTAATGTCAGTTCTTGGGGAAATGCTGGAATGCAGTCTTAATGAGAAAATAGCAGGATATTTCAGAAACTTCCAAAAACAGAACCAACATGGTCTTATGAAAGGTAATCATATTTGACAAATTTGCTCAAGTTTTTGGAGGATATAACAAAGTTGGTAAAGGGAAACCAGCAGAAGTGATGTATCTGGATTTCCAGGAAGCATTTGAGAAAGTGTTCCGTTAAAGGGTATGGAACAAGATAGAGCACATGTTATTGAGGACAATGTAAACATATGGATTGAAAATCAGTTAACGTATAGAAGACTCAAATTGGGATGAAGGGACCTTTTGCAGTTTGACAAGATCTAACTAATGCAGTGCCATAAAAAGTAGTCCTAGGGCCTCATTTATTAACTGTCTAAGTTAAAGACTTGGAGGTGGAGCCAGAATGTGAGGTATCCAAATTTGCTGATGATACAAAAAAAGGTAGAAGGGAATGTTGTGATGAGGATATAAGGAATCTGCAAGGAGAAGTAGATAGGCTAAGTGTATGGTCAAAAACATGGTAGATGGAGTTTAATATAGAAAATGTGATGGTTTGTGCTTTGTTAGGAAGAATCAAAAGGCAGATTTGGTGCTCAGGAAGATATGCTAACATTGGAGGCCATTCAAGAAATGTTCACTGGGCTGGTTCCTGTTTTTCAAGAATGGCTAAACAAGTTACACCGTTATTCATAAGAATTTAGAAGAATGAGTGGTGACCTTACTGAAACATATACAATTCTGATAGAGCTTGACAGGATAGTTGTTGGAAATAACACAGTGTGGAGCTGGAGGAACACAGCAGGCCAGGCAGCATCAGAGGAGCAGGAATTTTGTCATTTCAGGTTGGGACCCTTCTTCAGAAAGTTGTTGGAAAGATGTTTTCACTAGTGAGATAATCTCAAACTAGGGGACATAGTTTCAGGATAAGAGGTGTGTAAATTTCTTCTCTCAGAGGGTAGTGCATGCCTGGAATTCTCTAGTGTAGAATGGCGAGGCTAGATCATTGCAAGCTATTTAAAAGGAGATGGGCAGATTTTTAAACAATCAAGGATTTGAAGGCTACAAGGAACTCACATGAAAGAGGAGCTAAGGCCTGGGACAGTGCAGCTGTGGTCTTATAGAATGGTGTGATCAATTTGAGGTTGAGTGGCATAATCCTAATTCTGTTTCTTATGTCCTTAATAGATGAAGGAATTTATTTTTGTACCATGTTCACTAAGCTATATTAATGCCTGAACAATTTCAGTTAGAGATTGGTTAATGAGCTCAAATGAGATGTGCTATTTATTCTTTGTATCTGTATCAAGTTTAAAATGAATTAGATGTCCATTGACAGAAACAGGTTCTATAGAACTTGCGTCAGTAAAATCATGAATGTATTGGATATCTTTTCAATGTCAGTGGGTTTATAGCATTAAAATATCTGTATGAGTACACATTTGACTTTTTGCTGCTCTGTAACTGAGCTATCCCTATACGTCTTCTGGTAGTGACCTAAAGCTTTACAGATTAGTATTATTATTTCACAGGTGAGCACTGAATGTGCTTGTGAGGCAAACTTGTTTGACAGCATTGAAACTGATGCCCTGGTTTTTGTTCTTAGCTCAGGTACTCAAAGATAGGAGAAATCCCAGCTCCATGAACCAGATCTTTAAAAATTGTGCACCTGCTCTACTTATATTTGGTCCAGTGTGGAGGAAGCAGGCTGTCAGTTCCCCTGTTTGAGGACTTCTAAACTGTGTCCAACATTTAGAGATAATGATTAAAGATAAAACTTTCCTCTTGCACATATCCCCTTATTGTGCTGTCTCTTCATGCTCCATCCATGTCAACTCATGCCACCAAACGCATGTTACCATTGTACATGGACCCACTCTGTCGATACCAATCTACACCCTGTGCCCACTGTCAATGGTTCCCATACCCCGTGCCACCCTGTGCCAAATTATATCCCTGCAATAGCCTCATATCCCCTGGAAGTGTTTCCCCTGGTCCCTCATACTCCTTCTGTCACCCTGTGCCCTTGAGAGATGTAGAATATATTTTCTTTTATGAGTCTCTTTGATTTGGGTTGTTACCGCTTGTCAAATCTTAGTTTCCTTGTGAATTGTCTGAGGAATATTATTTTGTTGGTTAACATATTTCCTTGGATACATTTTGTTCTAAATTTTCAGGAAAGGTTTTTCAGATTAGTCAATTCTCTATTATCAATTTTCACTTTCAGATTTATGGCTGTAAGTGTATTTCTCACACTTTCTCAGATCTGAACGCTTGTCTGAATTTCATTTCTTGGGGAAATATTGCACCAAGACATTTCATCCAGTTTTATAATTCCTGTGTATGTTATGTTTTCAAACTCACTGGCATCTTCCAGAGAATAAATGGTTTGGTTTCTTTTCCTGCTGCTTTCATTCTGGTGATTCAACTACCATCCTCTTTCTTTGTTTTGCACATCTTTTCAACAAGCTGTGCAGATTAATCCATCTGTTTCATGTGATCATTCACATTTCAGTGCACAGTTTTCTCTCTGTTTTGTCACAGTTTATCTGTGTCAACCCTGCTGCTTTTCTCAAGGTTTAACTGAAGGCTTGCCATTTGGGTAGACAGTGTCTTCATCTATCTTCTTATAGCTTTGTGAGCTTTGGCAGAGCATGCAGCCTATGATATGGTGAGCTTATCCTTTCCAATTAAGGCTACCTGTATTTCAGGTATGCAAATTCTCAAATTGTTTGATGTATTAAGATTCCACAAGCCAATAAGACCATAATAAATAGGAATGCAATAGGTTGTTTGGCTCCTTGAGTATGCTGCAGCATTTGATAGGATCATGGCTAATCTGACATACCTCACATCCACTTTCCTGCATTTTCCTCGGAACCCTTGATTCCCCTACTGATCAAGAATCTGTGTCCTGATGCTCATATATTCTGATTGCAATTTTCAGTCTGATTACAAAATTGCAAATAGGTTCACATAACTCTTTTCTGAGGCCTTGACATTTATCATGGTAGGTTTGATGGCACAAGTTTGACGAGAAATAAGGGCCAAATCTTTCACAAAATTACGTGAGGATTTGTTTCTGTCCTCTTTGGTAAACTCCCAACTGTTAAATAAGTTGGATTCTATATCACATGCCCATAGGAAGAAATAGCTGACACTCTCTTCATTACTTGTGGCATTAAAGCAACTATTGAATTTCAATCTACTTTTGTTTACACTTCTCGAATCACCTAAGCCACTTATGAAGCAGACCCTACCAGAGCTGCTGTGGTGCAGTGGTAGTATCCCTACCCCTGGACTGAGTCCCACCTGTCCCAGAGGTGTGTCAACAACACATCTGAACAGGTTGATTAGAAAAATAAGTTAATATATGAAACAGACTCTAGCAGGACTCTTGTGGTGCAGTAGTAGTCCTACCCTAGATCAGGAGGCCTGGGTTCAAGTATCACCTGCTCTAGGGGTGCGTCATAACATCTCTGTACAGGCTGATTTAAAGAAATTGTAACAGGCCCAACACATGTGATTTTTAAAAAGTGTCGTGGTGGGGAAAAAAAAACTTTTGGTTGTGTGTGATCACACTTACAGATATGAAGAGAAAAATAAAACAGGCCCAGGCTCTTAGATAACAAGGTGTAGAGCTGGATGAATACAGCAGGCCAAGCAGCATCAGAGGAGCAGGAAGGCTGACATTTCGGGCCTAGAGGGGCTAGGCCCAAAATGTCATACTACCTGCTCCTCTGATGCTGCATGGCCTGTAGTGTTCATCCAGCTCTAAACATTGTTATCTCAGATTCTCCAGCATCTGCAGTTCCTACTCTCTCAGGTCCAGACTCTTAACCGCTTTGCATGTAAATATCTATTTGGCCACACAGGTGGTTTACTGAGATAATAGGAACTGCTGATGCTGGAGAATCCAAGATAATAAAATGTGAGGCTGGATGAGCACAGCAGGCCAAGCAGCATCTCAGGAGCCCAGGTGGTTTTCTGATAGTGGTTAGCAGTTAAAAGCAATGGAAAATGTCATGGCGATTTGGTAATGGGATAAAAGAAACATTTGGATATGTGTGACAGTATTATTGGATATGAGCAAAGAAAGCATGAATATAAGTGATGGTTAATATATGAAAAAAACCCATAGTGATTTGGTGATGAGAAAAACTCTTTAGTTATGTGTAAGAGCTCTTCTT
This sequence comes from Stegostoma tigrinum, assembly GCF_030684315.1. Taxonomy (NCBI): domain Eukaryota; kingdom Metazoa; phylum Chordata; class Chondrichthyes; order Orectolobiformes; family Stegostomatidae; genus Stegostoma; species Stegostoma tigrinum. The sequence continues at coordinate 56,581,324 of NC_081366.1, forward strand.
TGGAAGCAGGGTCATTAGTGACATTTGAGCAACTGCTGGACATGCACATGGACGGCAGTGAATTGAGGGGAATGTAGGTTAGGTTATTTTAGTTTTGGATTAGGATTAATCCACGGCACAACATCGTGGGCCGAAGAGCCTGTACTGTGCTGTACTTTTCTATGTTCTATGTTCTATGTTCTACTTGAGAATAAAAAAAGACGCAAATATTAGTAATGGTTAATAGATAAAAAAAAGTCATGGAGATTTGTTGATGGGGAAAAATTAAAAATAATTTGTTTGTGTGTGAAAACACTTCTGCATTAGAAAATATACCAAAATAAAAACAGAACTGGGAATGGGTCTGCAGAGCTGTCTCCCCTGGGATGGGACTAAAGTAAGTATGCCATGAGTAGTGGCAATATTTTAGTATTCTACAATAAATAATGATCCTTTCCATTTGGGCATTCTGAGTTTTTATGCTAATTTAACATAATGAATTCAGACTTATTTCTGCTACTAAAATGGGGAATCTTTCCAAATCAGTATTAAATTAATATAAAATGTTTTAGGCTTATCCTCAGATACTCGTTTCCACCATGCAATGAATTATAGACAATAGACAATAGGTGCAGGAGTAGGCCATTCCGCCCCTCGAGCCAGCACCGCCATTCATTATGATCATGGCTGATCATCCACAATCAGTATCCTGTTCCTGCCTTATCCCCATAACCCTTGATTCCACTATCTTTAAGAGCTCTATCTATCTCTTTCTTGAAACTATCCAGAGAGTTGGCCTCCAGTGCCTTCTGGGGCAGAGCATTCCCTATATCTACCACTCTCTGGGTGAAGAGGTTTCTCCTCACCTCTGTTCTAAATGGCCTACTTCTTATTTTTATACTGTGTCCCCATCAACGGAAACATACTTCCTGCCTCCAGAGTGTCCAATCCCTTAATAATCATATACGTCTCAATCAGATCCCCTCTCATCCTTCTAAATTCAAGTGTATACAAGCCCAGTCGCACCAAGCATTCAACATATGACAGTCCCGCCATTCCGGGAATTGACCTCATGAACCTACGCTGTACTCCCTCAAAAGCCAGAATGTCCTTCCTCAAATTTGGAGACCAAAACTGCACACAATACTCCAGGTGCAGTCTCACCAGGGCCCTGTACAGCTGCAGAAGGACCTCTTTGCTCCTATACTCAATTCCTCTTGTTATGAAGGCCAGCATGCTATTAGCTTTCTTCACTGCCTGCTGTACCTGCATGCTTGCTTTCATTGACTGATGTACAAGAACACCCAGATCTCGTTGAACTTCCCCTTTACCTAACTTGGCTCCATTTAGATAGTAATCTGTCTTCCTGTTCTTGCCACCAAAGTGGATAACCACACATTTATCCACATTAAACTGCATCAGCCATGCATCCGTCCACTCACCGAGCCTGTCCAAGTTACCCTGTATTCTCATAACATCTTCCTCACATTTCACCCTGCCACCCAGCTTAGTGTTATCAGCAAATTTGCTAATATTACTTTTAATGCCTTCATCTATATCATTAATGTATATTGTAAATAGCTGCGGTCCCAGCACCAAACCTTGTGGAACGCCACTGGTCACTGCCTGCCATTCCAAAAGGAACCCGTTTATTACAACTCTTTGCTTCCTGTCAGCCAGCCAATTTTCAGTCCAAGTCAGTATTTTTCCCCCAATACCATGTGCCCTAATTTTGCTCACTAATCTCCTATGTGGGACATTATCAAAGGCTTTCTGAAAGTACAGGTATACTACATCCACTGGCTCTCCCTTGTCCATCTTCATAGTTACATCCTCAAAAACTTCCAGAAGATTAGTCAAGCACGATTTCCCCTTCATAAATCCATGCTGACTCTGACCTATCCTGTTACTGCTATCCAAATGATTCATAATTTCATATTTTATAATTGACTCCAGCATCTTTCCCACCACTGACGTCAGGCTAACCGGTCTATAATTTCCTGTTTTCTCTCTCCCTCCTTTCATGAAAAGTGGGACAACATTTGCCACCCTCCAATCTGCAGGAACTGATCCTGAATCTATAGAACATTGGAAAATAATTACCAATGCGTCCACGATTTGTAGGGCCCTCTCCTTAAGTAGCCTGGGATGCAGATCATCAGGACCCAGGGACTGATCAACCTTCAGACCTAACAATGTATCCAACACCATTTCCTGCCTAATATAAATTCCCTTCAGTTTATCTATTACCCTAGGTCCTTCAGCCATTATAACATAGAACATAGAACATAGAACAGTACAGCACAGAACAGGCCCTTCAGCCCACGATGTTGTGATGACCATTGATCCTCATGTATGCACCCTCAAATTTCTGTGACCATATGCATGTCCAGCAGTCTCTTAAATGACCCCAATGACCTTGCTTCCACAACTGCTGCTGGCAACGCATTCCATGCTCTCACAACTCTCTGTGTAAAGAGCCCGCCTCTGACATCCCCTCTATACTTTCCTCCAACCAGCTTAAAACTATGACCCCTCGTGCTAGCCGTTTCTGCCCTGGGAAATAGTCTCTGGCTATCAACTCTATCTATGCCTCTCATTATCTTGTATACCTCAATTAGGTCCCCTCTCCTCCTCTTTTTCTCCAATGAAAAAAGTCCGAGCTCAGTCAACCTCTCTTCATAAGATAAGCCCTCCAGTCCAGGCAGCATCCTGGTAAACTTCCTCTGAACCCTCTCCAAAGCATCCACATCTTTCCTATAATAGGGCGACCAGAACTGGACACAGTATTCCAAGTGTGGTCTAACCAAAGTTTTATAGAGCTGCAACAAGATCTCACGACTCTTAAACTCAATCCCCCTGTTAATGAAAGCCAAAACACCATATGCTTTCTTAACAACCCTGTCCACTTGGGTGGCCATTTTAAGGGATCTATGTATCTGCACACCAAGGTCCCTCTGTTCCTCCACACTGCCAAGAATCCTATCCTTAATCCTGTACTCAGCTTTCAAATTCGACCTTCCAAAATGCATCACCTCGCATTTGTCCAGGTTGAACTCCATCTGCCACCTCTCAGCCCATCTCTGCATCCTGTCAATGTCCCGCTGCAGCCTACAACAGCCCTCTATACTGTCAATGACACCTCCAACCTTTGTGTCTTCTGCAAACTTGCTGACCCATCCTTCAATCCACTCATCCAAGTCATTAATAAAAATTACAAACAGTAGAGGCCCAAGGACAGAGCCCTGTGGAACCCCATTCACCACTGACTTCCAGGCAGAATATTTTCCTTCAACTACCACTGTATCCAGGCAGCTAAGTTCCCCTGTATCCCATTCCTCCTGACCTTCTGAATGAGCCTACCATGGGGAACCTTATCAAATGCCTTACTGAAGTCCACATACACCACATCCACTGCTCGACCCTCATCAACTTTTCTAGTCACATCCTCAAAGAACTCGATAAGGTTTGTGAGGCATGACCTGCCCCTCACAAAGCCGTGTTGACAGCATTTGATCAAGCCATGCTCTTCCAGATGGTCATAAATCCTATCCCTCAGAATCCTTTCTAACACCTTGCAGACGACAGACGTGAGACTTACTGGTCTGTAATTGCCGGGGATTTCTCTATTTCCTTTCTTGAAGAGAGGAATTACATTTGCCTCTCTCCAGTCCTCAGGTACCACTCCAGTGGAGAGCGAGGATGCAAAGATCCTCGCAAGTGGCGAAGCAATTGCATTTCTCGCTTCCCAAAGCAGCCGAGGACAAATCTGGTCCGGGCCTGGCGACTTGTCAATCTTAATGTTTGACAAAATTTTCAGCACATCAGCTTCCTCTATCTCTATCCATTCCAGCATGCACACCTGCTCTTCAAAGGTTTCATCCACTACAAAGTTCTTTTCTTTCGTAAAGACAGAAGCAAAAAACTCATTTAGGGCTACCCCTACATCCTCAGACTCCACACACAAGTTCCCTATGCTATCCCTGATCGGCCCTACTCTTTCTTTGACCATTCTCTTATTCCTCACAAGTGTAAAATGCCTTTGTGTTTTCCCTAATTCGTTCTGCCAAGCCTTTCTTGTGCCCCCTCCTGGCTCTCCTCAGACCATTTTTGAGCTCCTTCCTTGCCTGCATGTAATCCTCGGGATAACATCTGGGAGATTGCTTGTGTCTTCCCTAGTGAAGACAGATCCAAAGTACCTATTCAACTCTTCTGCCATTTCCTTGTTCCCCATAATAAATTCACCTGTTTCTGTCTTCAAGGGCCCAATTTTAGTCTTAACCACTTTTTTTCTTTTCACATACCTAAAAAAACTTTTACTACCCTCCTTTATATTTTTGGCCAGTGTGCCTTTTACCTCATTTTTTTGTCATCCCTGCTAGGGTATTGTGCCATTGAACTTTGGCCAGGTCCTCCCTCATAGCTCCATAGTTCCCCTTGTTCACCTGCAATACTGACACTTCCGATTCTCCCTTCTCTCTCTCAAATTGCAGATTAAAACTTATCATATTATGGTCACTACTTCCTAATGACTCCTTTACATTGAGGTCCCTGATCAAATCCGGCTCATTGCACAACACCAGATCCAGAATTGCCTTCTCCCTGGTAGGCTCCAGTACCAGCTGTTCCAAGAATCCATCTAGGAGGCACTCCATAAACTCCCTTTCTTGGGGTCCAGTACCATCCTGATTTTCCCAGTCTACCTTCATGTTGAAATCCCCCATTACAACTATAGTAATACATTTGCAACAGGCCAATTTCAACTCATGATTCAACTTACACCCTACATCCTGACTACTGTTTGGGGGCCTGTAGATAACTCCCATTATGGTCTTTCTACCCTTAGAATTCCTCAGCTCTATCCATACTGACTCTACATCTCCTGATTCTATATTCCCCCTCACAAGGGACTGAATATCATTCCTCACCAACATGCCACCCACCCCCTCTGGCTGTCAGTCTGTCCTTTCGATAGCACGTACAGTCTTGAATATTCATTTCCCAGGCCCTGTCCACTTGAAGCCACGTCTCAGTTATCCCCACAACATCGTACCTGCCAATTTCCAACTGAGCCTCAAGCTCATCCACCTTATTTCTTATGCTTCTTGCATTCATATATAATATTTTTAATTTGTTACTCCCCTCACCCTTCTTATCAATCCTTATTTCACCTGACCATTCTGTAAGAACCCTTCTTGAGTTTTCTGCTCGGTTGATTCTGTTGTCTTTCCTAACTTCTCTTATTTTCACTTTCGCTTTAACTTCCTTCTTACATTTCCAGTATGTCCCCTCCCCCCCCCCCCCCCACTACTTAATTTAAACACACCTGCGTGTATTCTGGTTGTCTTTTCATTCCCATAAGTTTAAAATATTCACACCTTATGTTTGGAAAGATGAGAATTATTTGTTATAAGAAAAATAGAAATTGCTGGACAAATGCAACAGGTCTGGAGGCATCCATGGAAAGAAGTCAGAGTTAACATTTCATGTCAAGTGACCCTTCCACAGAACTCAGGCTTTGCATGTATACAGTGTTCTGAGGAAGGGTCACTCGACCCAAAACACTGATTTCTGTCCACGGGTGCTGCTGGAACTGCTGAGATTTTACAGCAATGTCTATTTTTGCTTCTTATTACAGCATCCACAGTCCTTTTTGAGAATTCTCTATGTTTAATTCTCAACTCAGGGTGATGGCCTAGTAGTGTTGTAGCCACATTATAAACCCAGAGGCCCAGGAAAAGTTCTGGTGTTCCAGGTTTGAATCTTGCCATGGCAGAAGGTAGAATTTGAATTCAATAAATATTTGGAATTAAGAGCCTAAAGATGACCAGAAGACCATTGTTGATTGTTGGGAAAAGCCCATCTGGTTCACTAATATCCTTTAGGGAAGGAAATCTGCCAAGCTTAACCCAGTCTGGCCTATATGTGACTTCTGTCCCACAACAGTGTGGTTGACTCTTAACTGATTAACAGTTAGGGATGGGCAATAAATTCTGGCCCAGCACATGCCATGAATGAATCAAAAATATTATTGCTGGGCCACTTTGTACAAAAGAACTGATCCAGAATAGTCCTGATAGATTTCACATGAATCTCTAATGAAGCCATAACTGAAGTCCGCTGGAACACATTTAGTTCCTGGTGAATGGGTTCATATCTCTTTACAGGTATGCAGCAGGATTACAGCTTGGGATCTGATGATCAGAATTCAGAGAAACTAAACTATTGATCTAAGCCTGAAACTCACTTCAATTTGCAACCTTTTTTGAACTAAGCTTCATCTCTTTATCGTGAAAATATAATTTTTAGATAGCATATTTCCCAAATTCCTGAGTGTTTTACAAACAATGAATTTCTTTTGAACTGGTCATTGTTGTGACGTAAGAATGGCACTGGTCAATCTGCCAAGAGTAAGGTCATACAAACTGGAATTAAATCCTCAGATCATCTTTTGGTTATAGAATACTTTGGCCAGGGAACCGTGGCCAAACTCCCTCGTTCTTCTTCTAAAAAGTGCCGCGGGATGTTTTATGATTAGTTGAAAATGCAGACTAAGTGTTGGTTTCATGTTTCAAAGCAGGACATCACCTCATAATACAGCACTCTCGATACTGCACTGGAATATCAATTTAAGATTAGGTACTCAAACAGTAATGTTGATAATTCACAATCTAGAGAGTTGCAATTGGTTGCAAGTTTAGCGCTCCACAGCTCTACTTGGCCTTACATTTAATTGTGTGCAAATCAAGTTCACTGCTCTTGTACATTTTAAGTTCAGACAACTAAATGGTCAGTTCTTTCAAACTTAAAATTTGCACCTGCTGAGCATTTCCAGAAACTCGTCCCCGCCTCCCTAGCAGTCCTTTCTCCCACTTATCTCCTCCTCCCACCTCAAGCCCCGCCACCATCTCCTACCTACTAGCCTCGATCCCCCCCTTGACCTGTCTGTCCTCCCTGGACTGACCTATCTCCTCCCTACCTCTCCACCTATACTCACCTCTACTGGCTCCATCCACGCCTCTTTGACCTGTCTGTCTCTTCTCCACCTATCTTCTCCTCTATCCATCTTCTATCTGCCTCTCCCTCTCTCCCTATTTATTTCAGGACACCCTTCCCCTACCCCATTTCTGAAGAAGGGTCTAGGCCCGAAACGTCAGCCTTCCTGCTCCTCTGATGCTGTTTGGCCTGCTGTGTTCATCCAGCTCTACACATTGTTATCTCAAATTTAAATTTGTTCTGTTTATGGCTAAATTTTTTTCATGATTGCGCAACTCCCTATCTCTGTTTTGCCAAACCTACACATTACAGAAGTACTGCTTTCCTTTGATTCTAGCTTCTTATGTTAACACACAGTTAGTGACAGTGGTTTTAGCTCAATGGACTGTGTCCAATTCTGGATATCCTTTCCTTTACTCCTCATCCTCTCCACCTTCTTAAAGTCTACTCTTATCAAACTTTAAGTTATTAATCTTAATCTTTCTCCATTTTCTGGAATCTCCTGTTTTCCTCCTTTAACGGTGATGAATATCTGCAAGTTGTTATTACTAACGAGTGCAACTGGGATATAGCAGTCACCAGACCGCAATATGAAATGATCTTTGTTTTTTTATTTTCTCCTAGCAAACTGTGTACTGTGAACTTGTTTGACTAGTTTTCAAGAGGAAGTTGTAATGACTCAATGCTCAACAGGGGCCCTCTAATATAAAGGAACTACTGGCAAGCAGAGTGCTGCATTGAAATTGGGGATTGCGTCACCATTATTTAATGATGGGATCTCCTCTAAGACTTAATACAAAACTTGCTCTATTGATAGACATCCTAGGTGCGGTGCAGAAAAGAAGAGAAAAAGCAATTGCATAAGATCTAAAGTAAAAGCAGTAATTGCTGGGAACAGTGCAAAATGTCGACTAAATCATTTTACTCTAGACAGATTGAACCAGCATTTGAGAATTTCCAACATTTTCTATTTTTACTAGTCAACTTTCAGAGCGATATCTGAATCTCCAGAAGTTATTATACATAATGTACATAACACGTTAATTTAATATAATAATGGATAGGTGGTCACAACTGAACCAACTGGAGTAGCTTATATAAAACAAAACAGGCTAAAAACATATATAAACATATGAATAAGGAGCTGGAATGTACCATTCAGCCCTCCTAGCCTACTCTACCAATTAATCAGACCACGACTAGAATAACTGTATCCGCAAATTCATTTTCCTGTCAGGTGAACTGTTCGCTTAGTAAGAATCTATCCACTTGTTGTGTAAAAGTATTCAAGAATTCTGTTTCCATCAGCCTTTCATGAAGAGTTCATAACACTCAGGTTCCTCTGAGAGAAAAAAGACTTTTTTTTAAACTCTCTGTTCTTTAAAACTTATCTCTGTTTTAACTGGATGACCACTAATTTTTTAAATTTAACCCCTAGTTCTAGATTCTACTTCTTGCTTGTCAATGCCTCTCAGGATCTTCGGGCTTTTAATCAATTTGCCTCTTACTCTTCTAAACTCCAGAAGGTAAAGGACTAGGCTGCCCAACATTTTCTTATAAGACAATGCTCTCACACCTGATAGTAGTCTGGTAAACAAACTGGCTCCAGTGCATTTGCACTGTTCCTGAAAGAAGGAAACTAATGCTGTGCACAGGTGCTCTAGCTAATAATGCAAGAATATACACAATGAATGGTAGGTTCCTAGGAAGTACAGAGGAACAAAGGGACCTTGGTGTACAAGTCCGTAGATCCATAAAGGTATTAGCACAAGAAGACAACAACAACAAAAACAAAGTATATATGGAATGCTCTGCCCCAGAAGGCAGTGGAGGCCAACTCTCTGGACACTTTAAAGAAAGAGATGGATAGAGCTCTTAAAGATAGTGGAATCAAGGGTTATGGGGATAAGGCAGGAACAGGATACTGATTGTGGATGATCAGCCATGATCATAATGAATGGTAGTGCTGGCTCGAAGGGCTGAATGGCCTACTCCAGCACCTATTGTTTATTGTCTATTGTCTAAGTTTCTGGAAATGCTCAGCAGGTCTGGCAGCATCTGTGGAGGAGAAAAAAAAGTTAACGTTTCGGGTCTGGTCACCCTTCCTCAGATCTCACAATGTGTAGAGCTGGATGAACACAACGGGCCAAGCAGCATCAGAGGAGCAGGATGGCTGACGATTCAGGCCTAGACCCTTCTTCAGAAATGGATTTCTGAAGAAGGGTCTAGGCCCAAAACTTGTTTTCTCAGATTCTCCAGCATTGGCAGTTCCTACTATCTCTGCAGCAAAGCAACAGGCCTTTTAGCCCTCCAAGCCTACACCAACACACTTTGCCCTTCCATATTAAAACTGTCTTCACTTACACGATGTATAGCCCTCTATTCCCTTCATGTTCATGTATTCGTCCAGGTGCTTCTTGAATTCTGCTATTGTGTCTGCTTCCAACACCTCACCTGGCAGCATATTCCAGGTATTCACCATCCTTTGTGTGAAAAAGGGCCTCCCACATCTCTTTTAAATTTCTCCACTCGCACCTTGAACCTTTGTCCTTTAATAACTGACCCTTCCATACTTTCCCTCTATCCATGGCATTGGCAACCTTATAAACTTCTATCAGGTTTCCCTTCAACCACCTGTGTTTCATTGAAAACAAACTCAGTCTTTCCAAACCTTCTTCGTAGCTAAATTCCCCCATACAAGGCTACATGCTGGTAAACCTTTTCTGTACTCTCTCCAAGCATCCACAGCCTTCTGGTAGTGTGGTGACCAGAACTGTTCACAACATTCCAACTATGGCCTTACTAAAGTTCTATAAAGCTAGAGCCAGACAGACATCACATTTGTCTGGAGTCATTCTCTTAGAGTACAGTGTCTACTCCACCACACTCCTTCTTACTCTCTCTATTTTGAAAGGCTTCCTATACCATTGTGCTATGGTTGATTAGTTCATCCACTCTACAGCTATACTGTCATCCAGTCAAGCTAAGACATCCTCAAATTTGTTGGATTATTCCGAAGACTCCTGCGGCATTGTCCTCTGGGCCTCCTTAACTGCCTCCCACACACGCTCACTGTTCTGCCCCTGAAATATGACCAAATTAGATGGCCTAACCTATGAGAGGTGACTGCCTCCTGGTGCAAAGATTCCAGGTAACTTGCTCTCTTCCTGATGCATTATGATGTTTGTCGTTCAGTCTCCAGCTCATAAACTCTGAACTTCACCTGAATAAAGTAATAATCATGCAGTAACAAAAGTAGAAAAATAAACAATAACATATTTAATAACAAAACAGAATAAATAAAGGCTTTTGGAGAATCTGAACTTTGATCTGAACCAGCACATTTGGCTATTTTCACATATTTCTCTTGAAAGACCTTTTAATGCAAACTCTGCATGTTTTAATTTTCCAATCTAGATGTTACCTTAAGTAAACAAAGGACAATATCAACTTCAAAGATATACTTTTGTGGAGCAATAGAAAGACAGTGGAGCTATTTATAACACACAGCACACCCCAGCCACCTGGCTGAAAGAATTTGTTCGGTGGCAATAAGAAGCTAATGGCAAACCTATAAATTCTCACTCATTCGGAGAGCAATTGCTCATTTTAATTTTGAAGTGTATGTATGTGCAACATGATTTAATGACTATCACCTTTTAAAAATAAATACAGCTCTATTTTAATGGGCTTGCAATCTGTTTCATTTGCTGCTGATAAATTTAATTATACTTCTGTTGCCAGCTTTCCCCCTCCTTCTTGAGAGGATTGATTCCGTGCTGGGGAAATGTTTTCATGGGTACTGGACACTATTCGAGTGGCCATTATATATTAAAAAGTAGCGATTGTTGTCAGACATATCAAATATAGTGAGTCATAGCTATGCTTGTTGTACTCCATTCAATGTTTTAAATATGAGGCCTCTGGGCTTACTAGAACACTGATCGGAAGAGGCAGTATTCATGGGTCATTGAGGTCATGTTTTATTGCTACTGTAATTGAGATTAGATACCAACATAAAACACCACATATTCCATGACCTCAGAGAAGCTAATTCAAAAAGAGTCATTTAGGCAGAACATATTTTTAATAAAGAATTAAAAATGAATGAGTGAACTATTGAATTTTGGTAGATTAATGTTTCTGTCTACTTTTTAAATTAAAACTAAATATTGATTGAGATTTTAACTGATTCAAAGTGCACCACTTACACCCTATCATAATTGAACTCTGTAAATTAAGGCAGTAATGTATGAGGACGTTTCAAGCCTACGAATTGAAGTGTAAGTTGGTAAAAATGGGCAAATTCAGAAATTCTGCATATGTTCATTGAATGTCTTTCTGATACCAATTTTAAAATCAATTCTCTCCAGTACATGTAACCTACAAGTCACAAGCTAGAGACCTACTGAAGTTACGTCATAGGGTTTTAATCATACTGAGTGAGGGGTGCGTGGTGGGGGGTTTCAGGGGGAGCCAGGCACCAGCTTTCAAGAAGGCTGAGATTGGTCTTCTTTGATAGCATGGCTGTGATGGCTAAGTGTGGTAAAAAGGGCATCCTCCCATTCTTATAGGACCCATTTATAGCTATTGACCAGGGCAGGAGAATGAAGAAGGGGAGCTTGTCACTCTTACTCACCCAGTGCTTAACAGTTTGAGATATCTTGTCTGGAAAAGTGGAACCTTGCATAAGGGCTGGTGGAAATGGTTGTAAATTTGAGTTTATTTATGCAACAATCTCATAATTGTTTGTATTTTGGAACTATCCATTGTTGCTTTACAATTAAAGTAAACTACTGTAACCAATCAGCCTTTCAATGATGAGTCTAAAGGCTTCTTAGGAGACCGGTAGAGGATAAATGAATACGAGTCTTAACAAAAAACTCTTTCGTCTTGACAACACAACGTAGTTTGTTTTTCAATAGCAAAAGGTACAAATTACATTGACTAATAAGGCATAATTATGAAGACCATCCTTTCACATCTGGACCTTGTGCTAGGCTCCTTGATATTCACCCAAATCCGTGCAATAACACCATATTGAGTGGAATTGATAGAAATCTCCAACTTCAAATCTTTCAGAATTACACGACAGACCTTTGTCATTCAGTGATTAGAATTGAAAGGTATGGTATACAGGGTCTTTGCAAATAACCTGGGGGTCGACTTTCATCTTTAGGAAATCAAACTTGGAACAAATACTGGAAATCTGATAGAGGGTCTCAACGACTTTTGCTTTTCTTTGCAAATGCCAAACCACAAAAAAACCAGAGAAGTCAAAAGGCAAGTGACCAAGTGAAAAACAGCTCTCAATAGAAGCCTTTTATGAAGTCCAATACTTCAATGTGAGTGAATAAGTTAAACTGGATTTCAGGAGTTTTATTAGGGTTTGAGATCACATTTCACAATTCTCTTGTTTTTATTGTAAAAACTGAAATCGAATCACCTCATAGTCTACAAAACAAATTTGTAATGGAAGTACAAAGTGGTTTGCAAAAACCTTTAATGGATATGTCCAATATTCGACAATTATACACTGCACATAAGGAGAAAACTGAAGAATAATGAAGTTCACATTTTTGAATTGACAAAAATAGAAATATTTGTAAGTAGAAGCGAATTTTGGTCCGATTTATTTCCTGACGAAAACAAGATGGAGGCTCAGTTCTGTACAGCAAGAGGAGACTGGTGGAGTTCAATACAATCAAGGCTGAGAGAGGGAGATACATGCACTCACGCAGATCTCATAGGTACCAAGTAGACACAGACAGTGACAGAGTGGCAGAGAGAACCCCCATGGGTGTTGCTGTAAATTATTTCTTATGCCTGCTGTTTGAGATGATGCCCTCATATTCCTGGTGTTTGTGCTGTGTGTACATTAGAGTTGTTGCCAAATACTCTATGCCCTTGGAGTCTTTGTTGTGTATCGCATAAGTATATGTGAGATTAGCGACAGCAAATTCAAGTAACTGACAACAGAAAAAAATCTAAGTGACTGCACTTTACATATGCTGCCTTCTGTCATGTCTGCTTACCATAGGTTTGTTTGTCCAGAACGTTGCATTTTTACAGGGAGTTCATTCTCAGGACTGAAATGAAGGTAAAAAAACAGCTATAATGTTCTGTAATTTTTCTTAAGTGCCAATGAACAATGGCCCATGATTGTTTTAGTTAAAAAAAATTACTGCCTTAAGCTTTACTGATTAATATCTTGGGCATTGGGAGTAATGGGAGTCCTTCTCTCTGTTCTAACCCCCTGTTTTCAAAGTATTGCTGTTAATTACCTTGTCTACTTGCTGACTGCAGCTGTTCCGTGGCTTGGCTTGCTGGCCTCTGAATCAGAATATGGAAAAAAATGGCTATATCACCATATCACTTTTCACAAGTTCAAAGTCCTTTCCAAATAAGGGGTGGTGGCTATTTTGATTCCAGCATTTTGTGTTTTGGTTTAACACATTTGAGATTTACCCAGTTTAGTTTGGTTGAGGAAAGAACAATATAATACAGTGGAACATTAGTAGGATCCATTCATTTGCATCTCACCAGTTGAGTTTTAATCTCTCCTTTTGTTCAAAATAAAGTTTGGAGCCAGGCAGACTAGAGGTTGCATAATCCTGTTATGTTGATCCATTCTTAAACAAAGAGAAGTGTGGATTCCCCAAATATCTCAGAATGTCATATTTAATTAAATATTTGCTTTAGATTTGGGACTATTTGCAGCACAGATACTAAAAGTCACATGGTTTGTGACAGCCATTTCAAAGCCTGTATGTGTGCAATTTTTAAAATATTGATCACAAATTTACAGCATGGAATATAATCAGAAATAGATTGCAGACTTGCTCACTGAGCTATAAATTTTCTCAAAGCCTTTAATCAGAAGTAATAAATATTGGCCAAGATTTTAGGATTACTGTTGGAACAGATTTGATCATAACTTTTTGTGTTTAGATTACTCATTTCCTTATTGGCAACATTTCCAGCCAGAATTCTGGATCTGTCTTGCCCTGAATATGTCCCCTATAGGAACCAGGAGAGAAATCTATTCAGCATGGGCGACAGCACATTTTTATTTTTCTTGCACTTGCTGCCATGTTTTGAAAGTTAAATTGGTTAAAGGTCCCAAAGCCACTTTGACAGAAAATGAATAAAGGTAAGTGTGTCAGGTGAGAGAAGGTGCAGTGAATCAGATAGTCAAGGGTGTAGTATACAAGGTGGGTAAATTGGAGGATGCCAGGTGGGTGAACTGGATCAAGTGCCAGGTGAGTGATATGTAAGCTGCCAGGAGGTTGAGGAGGCAGGGTACCAATTGAATGAGGTGAAAAGGGTACCAACCAATTGGATGCTTAAGCGTTTAGGATAGTTTGAGGACCAGGATTGGGATGAAGTGGTTAGATCTGACAGGTGGGGAAGATGTCACGTTGAAATGGAGCAGTCTGGGAAGCTTTTGGGTCAAGGGAAATAATGTCATATTGAGGTCATATTGCCAGGTTCAGCAGGTGGGGAGGTGCAGGCTGGTTTAGGATGGGGACGGGAGGTGGGATGTTGGGTCCAGGAAGGTAGTGGCAGGTGGCGGGGGGAACAGTTGTGTTCAGCTGGGAAGGGCTGTCAGGTTTAGCCAATTTGGAACAGAAAGTGCAGACCAGGTGATGGTTCCCAGTTCTGGCAGATGAGATGAAAGTACTGGGTTGCTGGTTGATATAACAAATCTGGCACCATCAGGTGTCAGGGAGGTGTAGTTGTGGGTCAGTGGTGAATCGGAATTTAATTTATTAGTCACCAAAGAGATAGAACAGGTTTTTGATTTTCTAACTTTACCTCCATAGCTATTAAGCTTAATTAAATCCAAATGCTCCAACTTTAATGGGCTACTTTGGAAGTTCCAAATACAGAGGAATTGCACACTTCTTTTTAACTCATCTAAACACTTTTCCACACATACAGTGTTGATAATCCATTTGACAGCATATCTCTCAGCAAAAATATCAATCTAACAAATACATTGTTGAAGAGTCTGGAAGTATTTCCTAATAACAGCACTGTCACAACTCACCTCATTGATCTTTTTAAAAAAGAATTCATGGAACATGAACATTACAGAATGGGCTACAAGATATTGTTTATCCTAGTTGCTCAGGGGGCAATTAAGAGGTAACCACAGTGCTCTGGACCTGGAGGTACATGTGGGTTCAACCAGGTAAACTGGCTGCTTTCATTCTCTGAAGGATATTTGCGATTCATTTGGGTTTTAACAATTATCAATGGTGATTACATGGTTGCCATTAGGCCAGACTTTTAACTTCAGATTATTTTGTATTGAATTCAAATTTCACCACTGAATACAGAAACAACTCATGGTATACCATTTAATGTTGTAACAAGCTCCAACTCTTCCTGTCAAATTCGTACCGCCATGATTCTGGTGTAAAACCCAACAGCTGCTAAGGTCTGGACAATGCCATGTAAATTGAGGAGCAAATTAGGGGCAGGATCTCAACATTGTCATGTTCCTTTTTCATAGGGACAGGTTGGTGAGATTTTAGATCCTGTTCCCTCCACAGCCCTTATGAAAATGGTCAAGGACGGTAATGAAAGCAGATCTTCTAAGACACCCACTCAATGTCATCTTCTTTTCAGCCCTGCCTTCCCTTGGTTGTGATTTAGACTATTAAAATCCTGTCCCAAGAATTAACATGAAAATGGAAAAACATTCAGTGACAATCAAAGATAATGGGAACTGCAGATGCTGAAGAATCCAAGATAACAAAGTGTGAAGCTGGATGAACACAGCAGGCCAAGCAGCATCTCAGGAGCACAAAAGCTGATGTTTCGGTCCTAGATCCTTCATCAGGGAGGGTGATGGGGACAGGGTTCTGAAATAAATAGGGAGAGAGGGGGAGGCGGACCGAAGATGGATAGACGAGAAGATAGGTGGAGCGGAGAGTATAGGTGGGGAGGTGGGGAGGTGGGGAAGGGATAGGTCAGTCCAGGGAGGACGGACAGGTCAAGGAGGCGGGATGAGGTTAGTAGTCAGGAAATGGAGGTGTAGCTTGAGGTGGGAGGAGGGGATAGGTGAGAGGAAGAACAGGTTAGGGAAGCAGGGACGGGCTGGGCTGGTTTGGAATGCAGTGGGGGAGGGGAAGAACTGGGCTGGTTTTGGGATACAGTGGGGAAAGGGGAGATTTTGAAGCTTATGAAGTCCACATTGATACAATGGGGTGCAGGGTTCCCAAGTGGAATATGAGTTGCTGTTCCTGCAACCTTCGGGTGGCATCATTGTGGCACTGCAGGAGGGCCATGATGAACGTGTTGTCTAAGGAATGGGAGGGAGAGTAAAAATGGTTCGCAAGTGGGAGGTGCAGTAGTTTATTGCGAACCGAACGGAGGTGTTCTGCAAAGCAGTCCCCAAGCCTCTGTTGGTTTCCCCAATGTAGAAGAAGCCACACCGGATAACCCTGCAGCCCAATGGTATCAATGTGGACTTCACAAGCTTCAAAATCTCCCTTCCCCCACTGCATCCCAAAACCAGCGCAGCTCGTCCCCTCCCCCCACTGCATCCCAAAACCAGCCCAGCCCGTCCCCGCCTCCCTAACCTGTTCTTCCCCTCACCTATCCCCTCCTCCCACCTCAAGCTGCACCTCCATTTCCCACCTACTAACCTCATCCCGCCTCCTTGACCTGTCCGTCCTCCCTGGACTGACCTATCCCCTCCCCACCTCCCTACCTGTACTCTCCTCTCCACCTATCTTCTCCTCTATCCATCTTCGGTCCGCCTCCCCCTCTCTCCCTATTTATTTCAGAACCCTCTCCCCATCCCCCTGTCAGATTAAGGGTCTAGGCCCGAAATGTCAGCTTTTGTGCTCCTGAGATGCTGCTTGGCCTGCTGTGTTCATCCAGCTTCACACTTTGTTATTAGTGACAATCAGCTTGAGCTTGTTTCCTTACTATTGTTTAAAATCAAAAAGAACAAAACTAAATCTGAAGTAAAATGTTTGTGTTCTTGGCTTTATAAATAATGGCATATAGTACAAGAATAAGGAGGTCATGTTGTGCCTGCACAAGACCCTTGTTAGATATACCTCAGCTGGAACATTGTAATGGATACCAAATCATTGGAAAGATGTGTATATATTGGAGAGACTTCAGAATTGGTTCTAGGTATGAGAAACCTCAGCTACTAGGATAGATTGAAGAGGTGGGACTGTTTTCCTTGGAGAGAAGAAGACTGAGAGGAGACTAAATGGAGATTCTCAAAATCATGCGCAGGTTGGATAGAGTAGGTAGAGAGAAGGCATTCCTACTTGTTAAACAAAAAAGAACAAATGGGTACAGATTTTAAAGTGATGTGCAAACAACGCAAGAAGCAGGTTCAACTGAAGCACTCAAGAGGGCATTGGATAATTATTTGGTGTGCAGGATGTGGGGAAAAGGAGGGATATTAGTTGTGGGTAATAGAACTGGTGCAGACATGATGGGCCAAATGTCCCCCCTTCGGTATCATAACAATTCTGTGATTCTGCTTCAAGAAGCATCTTTGTGTTTATTTAAATGCATTTTACAGTCAATGAAGTGGTGAAGTGTACTGTTGTAAACAGAACAACCAATTTCCACACATCAAACTCTTGCTTGTAGTTGTGTTTCCATGTCACATGGTGGAAGGGTGATGCATTATGTGAGCTGAGCCTCAGCCATACCCCACCAGATCCTGAGTTTTTTATTCTTTTTTCCTCGTACCTCTGGAGAGAGCTCAGTCATGGAGGTGGAAGCAGTGGCAGGGACAGCATCGTGGCTTCATTGGGTCCGGAGCATGGTAGTGGCTGGGGGCCTGGACTGGGAATTGACAATTGGGATCGAACCCAATGTAAGAAGTGAGAGCCCAACATGGCAGCGAGGGAGGCCCCCCCTGCATCTGTAGTAGCTGCAAGAACAGGCAACCTGTGGTCTCCCTGAGAGTGGGACAAAGCAAAGGAGATTGAGCCCTTGTAGCCATGGAAAAACATTCAGTGACAATCAAAGATAATGGGAACTAGCCAGCATGGCTAAGCACTTAAGAAAAACTGTTGAACTTTTAATGTTATTTCTTTATTTTTCTACTTAATACTAAGAAGGACTGCAATAGAGCTTAGATTAGATTCCCCACAGTGTGGAAACAGTCCCTTTGGCTCAACAAGTCCACACCGCCCCTTGAAGCATCCCACCCAGACCCATTCCCCTAAACACTATGGGCAATTTAGCACGGCTGATGCACCTAGCCTACACATCTTTGGACTGTGGGAGGAAACCGGAGCACCTGGAGGAAACCCACGCAGACATGGGGAGAATGTGCAAACTCCACATAGACAGTCACCCGAGGCTGGAATTGAACCTGGGTCCCTGGTGCCGTGAGGCTGCTGTGCTAACCATTGAGCCACCGTGCTGCCCATGTTGTAGATACGTACAGAATTCGGTCCAACTAGTCCATACCAAGTGTAATCCCAAACTAAACTGGTCCCACCTGCTTGCATTTGGCCCATATCCTTCCAAATCTTTCTTATTCATATGTTTATCCAAATGCCTTAGTAACTATATCTTTATCCATCACTTTTTCTGGAAATTCATTCTATACACGAACAACTGTCTATATAAAAGAATTGTCCCTTATGTCTTATTTGAATCTTTCTCCTCTCATATTAGGAGTCCCCTAATCTTCAAATTCCCCACCCTAGGGAAAAGACAGCTCGATTCTCCTTATTCATATCCCTCATGATTTTGTAAACTTCTACAAGGTCACCTCTTAACCTTCTAGCCTCTCCCTATAATTCAAACCCTCCAGTCATGGCAACATCTGGTAAATCTCTTCTCTCCAGCTTAATACTATCTTTCCTATAACAGAGAGACCAGAATCGGGCACAGTACTCCAAAAGAGGCCTCATCAACACCTGGTGTTATCTCAATATAACATTCCAACTCCTATACTCAAAGGTCTGAGCAACAAAGGCAAGCATGTTAAATGCTTTCTTAACAACTCTAACTATATGTGACACAAACTTTAAAGAATTATGTTCCTGAACGTCTGAATATCTTTATTCTGCAACACTTGCCAAGGCCCTGCTTAAGTCCTGCTCCTGCTTGTTTTACTAAAATGTAATACCTTCCATTTATCCAAATTAAATTTCATTTACCACTCTTCAGCCCATATACCCAATTGCTCAAGATCTCTTTGTAATCTTAGTGTTGATTTTCTTCACTGTCCACAATACCACCATTTTTGATGTCTTCCACAAACTTACAAACCATGCTTCTATATTCTCATCTAAATCATTTATGTAAATGACAAACAAAAGTCCTCTTGCTCCTGGAAGAAGAGAATGTCTCTGCTTTTCCAGCTTAGCCCATCCTTCAGGTCCTTATCAGAGAGTTATAGTGCCATATTACTTTTCTGTGTAACCATCTGGCTCTAATCTTTGACAAACTGGGCAGCTTCAGAATGCAAGGGAACTTCCAAATGGACAGCGGGATTTTAAAGATGGTGCAGATGCAAGGGATGCAGGTCTTTGGCTGGAAAACCCCAAGTGGCAATTTGTTCTGGGAACTTGCACATGGTAAGAAGTAAATTGGCTATGATACATGCTATGGGAACAGAATAGGAAATTAATGCAGTGAGTTTGGCAGGTTACAATAAGAAAACGCATTAGGTCTCACAGAAAAACTCTCTTCTTAGCTCACTGCAACTTTGGCTTAGCCAGAAAAGTAAAATTCAACCCTTTATCATCTTTCATACAATATTAAATGCGCATGTATTCATTCAAGCAAAGAAATTTGAACTAGATCAAACACTTCTTCAGTTGGACTTTTTTTGGCTACGTATGATTGACAGTTTTGTCAAATTGTAAAAAGAGAAATTTTGTCAAAAGAATGTTGAATGCCTGATTAAAAAAAGAAATTCAAGAACATTTCAAAGGCTTGCCAGTGTTGCTGTAGGGCTCATTGGCTCTGAACCAACTGGATGATGAAAGACAACAAAATGTGAGGCTGGATGAACACAGCAGGCCAAGCAGCATCTCAGGAGCACAAAAGCCTTCTAGGCCCGAAACGTCAGCTTTTGTGCTCCTGAGATGCTGCTTGGCCTGCTGTGTTCATCCAGCCTCACATTTTGTTGTCTTGGATTCTCCAACATCTGCAGTTCCCATTATCTCGGATGATGAAAGAGTGCGTATGAGGATATACAGGAGGCTTGTAATAAGCATAGGTAATACAAAGAGGGAGTTGATGGCCTGAGGGGGTGTATGAGTTGTAAAAGAGGTATATCGGTAGCTAGATCATAAAGGGGTGGCGGCTATGAGGCCTAATAACCATCTTGTGAACTGGATTGATGTCCTTGTAGAGGATGACAGGACTCCTAACCTGCTTGCCTTGGCATTTAGTGCTACCTCAGGCCAGCTTCAGTAGGTGGTTGACACATTCTCTACTTTGACCCTTCAGATAAATATACTGCAGGAATCTTCAGTGCTGCTCCTACTGACATCATAACTATAAATCTCAAGTTTAATTTTTAACTTTATTTCTCTACTTTATTGTAAAAAGGATTGTAATGTTTAACTTCTTTTTTACTTTGTATCTAGGTACCATTTTACCTAACTTGGCACCAGGAATGGTGACATTGTACACTTCTTCATTGCTGAGAGAAAACTGTGTTGATTTGACCTGAAGGCCACCGTATGTCTGGTGAGGAAAGGGGTTGGGAGGAGACACCTTCATGGTAGTTTCAGCCAGTGATGGGAATTGAACCCACATGATTGGTATCGCTACTCCATAAATCAACCATCCAGCCAACTGAGCTAAACAGGCCAGCAATGTAATAATGACCAAATAATCAGTTTTTGTGATGTTGACTGATGGACGAATATTAACTAGGACCCAGAGGATATCTGTCATGTTTTCCTTTGTGGTATCTGGGATCTATTACATCTACCGAAGAGGCAGGCTGAGTTTCAATTTAATTATTCATCCAAAAGCATTTCAGACAGTGCAGCACTTGAGGCTTTGCACAGTCAGCCTTGATTTTGAGCACAAGTCTTGGAATGTGACTTGAAGCCACATCCTTCTGACGCAGAGGTGAGAACACTACTGACTAAGAGATGTTTCACGTACAATGCCAGCCCAGGAAATACAGTCTTACCACTATACTAAATATATAAGTGAAATCAATGTGTGAAACACCACTTGAATACAAAGTAAAGTGACGTTATGTATGTTGATATTTTAAGTTAAAAGATAACTGATTTTTTTTGTCTCTGATGGGTTTGCAACACTGCTTTAATTGTTTTTATTTTCACAAGGATATTTCTGAAATGAATGGCAGTTCTTTATTTTCCTTCAAAGTCCTTCTTTTCAATAGGCCAATCAACCCTTGGTTTGAATGAAGCTGAGAGGAATTGAGTGCAATTGTATCACAATTTTGGAATGTTCTTTTCAAAGTGATTTCTTCATTGACTGCAAAACACTTTGAGACATATGGTACCATTATGTAGATCAAATGATTAAAGTTAGATCTAAGCTGTTCAGGGATGATGCCAGGAAGCACATCCACATACAAAGGCTGGAGAAAATCCAGGACACAGCCCCAAAGGCTGGTGAGGCTGAGTCAATTGAAAGTTTCAAAAATTATATCTTTTTTTTTGTTTAACATGAATATTAAGAAATAAGTAACCTTGGCAGCTCAATGGAGTCAGGTTACAGGTGAATTACAATTTAATGGATTTAATTGAAAGATAGGTCAGACTGGAGGACCAGATTGGCTCCTTCCTGTTCTTATGATTTTACTGATTCATGAACTCAAAAAGTGATGCAGGAATTTTATTGCCAAAAATTGGTAGAATTGATATTAGCATTCCATCATACTTGATATCAATTCCACAGATTGTGCTGCTTTATGTATCATTTAGCAAGATAACAGAACATTTATTGTCCTCAGCCTGTACATCTCAGTTCACAACCCCTTTCATTTTTTTGTTGGGCTTATGCGCTACTTATACCAGAATGTGGCCTGTTTGGTAATCAACAGGCTGCTGCGTAGAAGTATATCTGCATGGCACAGCAGGAACAATGATGAGGTGGCGGGGTTGGGGTGGGGGGAGGGGGTGTGTGCCAAAACATATTGATTTAACACAATCATGATTTTGCCCAATCCAACTGGCTGATGTGATGCCAAAATCCCAAATTTGACGAAATGAATGTCAAGGCAGCATCTGCATTATTTACTTAAAAAAAACAAGCATAAATCTACGTAACTAGGCCCATGGTTATCTTATTTAAAGGCCTAGGCACC
This sequence comes from Stegostoma tigrinum, assembly GCF_030684315.1. Classification (NCBI taxonomy): domain Eukaryota; kingdom Metazoa; phylum Chordata; class Chondrichthyes; order Orectolobiformes; family Stegostomatidae; genus Stegostoma; species Stegostoma tigrinum. Next base: position 56,603,606 of record NC_081366.1, read on the forward strand.
CAATTTAATGCAAAGTAATTTCTTAAAGCATTTTTGTTTCAGGTGAATCTTCACCACTGCCAACCATGTTTTATGCGTTAGCTGGTAGTTTTGCTGGAACCATCCATAGAGGAATGTCATAGAGGAGTGGCCAAATTTCTTCTCCTATGTCTTATTGTCTTATAGCAGGAGAATGGGTTTTCCAATATCTAGTCCATCATGCCTTCAGCCACTGAGCTATTTGCGGCCCCTCTGTTGACATTTTTGAACAGCTATGCGGCATTGATGCTACAATGTTTTTATAAGGTATTACCATGTAGAATTTATTTATAAATTTATTTGCTTAATGATGATAAATACTTGTTGTACCTGCTTGCTGAAATAGATAAAGATTATACTCTGAGAAGGCAAATATTTAGGTCAGGAAATATCGTCGTTTGTTCTGAAGCAGTTTGCATTTCCAGGTAAAAAGTAATTTAAAAAAAATTATATCAGTGCCTCCCATTTTCCCTGAAGAACACATGAATTATGAGCTGGAGTAGGCAATTCAGCATCACAAGCATTCTCCACCATTCAATATGTTATGGCTGATCTCATCATGGCCTCACCTCCTATTTCGTGCCTGCTCCCTATTCTGCACTCTTTATATAAATTTGCTAACTCACCTATTCTATAATGATATTGGCAATCTTCAGTATCACAAGCCACAAAATCATTTTTTAAAAATTATGAGCCTGGGCAATAAGTTTCAGCAAACTATATAGGCATTAAGAGAAATCAAAGCCAAACCTGGCGTTTGCCTAATGCCTACATGTATACTTTCTAACACTACCGTTGGCTTCCAAAGGGCATAGTGGAACAATACATCGCTGCTTTAACAGCAGTAGCCAGATTTTATTCCCTGATAGTTTGAAAGGCTGTTGATAACCATTGTCCAAGATTATAGGATCCCCATGGTGTGGAAGCAAGTCATCTGGCCCATTGAGTCTACTCCAACTCTCCAAAGAGCAGCCCACCCAGATCTACCCCTTACGCTATCCTTTTAATTGTGCATTTCCCATTGCTAATCCACTTAGATAGGATCATTCAGGGGCCTTCAAAATGAAAGCCAAAGAACTGCAGATGCTGTAAATCAGGAACAAAAGCAAAGTTGCTGGAAAAGCTCAGCAGGTCTGGCAGCATCTGTGGAGGAGGAAACAGAGTTAACGTTCAGGTCCAGTGATCCTTCCTCAGAACTGAAAGGTAATGAAGTGCTTGCAGAAAAACAATTCCAAGAGCTATCGACACAGGCTGCTTCGAAACCAGTGGAACCAATGACAACAGGCCGTGACCAGCAGACTCAAGAATTGACAAACTTTGAAAACCACGTGACCCAACCAACATCACAAGGTCTCAGACACATGCTGAGATGAAAACCAGACCCACAAAACCAGCAGAAAATAAAGAAAACCAAGTACCTACTTGATAGACCCACAATGCAACTGACTGTATCTCACATACCACCCCACCAACCTCCGGATACAACGTATCATCCTCCGACACTTCTGCCATCTACAATCCAACCCCACCACTCAAGCTATTTTTCCATCCTCACCTTTGTCTGCTTTCCAGAGAGACCACTCTCTCTGCGACTCCCTTGTCCGCTTCACACTCCCCTCCAACCCCACCACACCTGGCACCTTTCCCTGCAACCGCAGGAAGTGCTACACTTGCCCCCACACCTCCTCCCTCAACGCTATCCCAGGCCCAAAGATGACCTTCCATATCAAGCAGATGTTCACCTGCACATCTGCCAATGTGGTATATTGTATCCGTTGCACCTGGTGTGGCTTCCTCTACATTGGGGAAACCAAGCAGAGGCTTGGGGACCGCTTTGCGGAACACCTTCGCTTGGTTCGCAATAAACTACTGCACCTCCCAGTCGCGAACCATTTCAACTCCCCCTACCATTCCTCAGATGACATGTCCATCATGGGCCTCCTGCAGTGCCACAATGATGCCACCCGAAGGTTGCAAGAACAGCAACTCATATTCTGCTTGGGAACCCTGCAGCCCAATGGTATCAATGTGGACTTCACAAGCTTCAAAATCTCCCCTCCCCCCTCTGCAACCCAAAACCAGCCCAGCCTGTCTCTGCTTCCCTCACCTGTTCTTCCTCTCACCCATCCCTTCCTCTCACCTCAAGCTGCACCTCCATTACCCACCTACGACCTTATCCCGCCTCCTTGACCTGTCCATCTTCCCTGGACTGACCTATCCCCTCCCTACCTCCTCACCTATACTCTCCTCTCTACTAATCTTGTTTTCTCTCCATCTTCGGTCTGCCTCCCCCTCTGTCCCTATTTATTCCAGTTCTCTCTCCCCATCCCCCTCTCTAATGAAGGGTCTAGGCCCGAAACGTCAGCTTTTGTGCTCCTGAGATGCTGCTTGGCCTGCTGTGTTCATCCAGGAATTCTTTTGACCTGAAACACTTGTCCACTGCCTTTTTCATTTCAATAGACAATAGGTGCAGGAGTAGGCCATTCGGCCCTTCGAGCCAGCACCACCAATCATTATGATCATGGCTGATCATCCACAGTCAGTATCCTGTTCCTGCCTTATCCCCATAACCCTTGATTCCACTATCTTTAAGAGCTCTATCTATCTCTTTCTTGAAAGTATCCAGAGACTTGGCCTCTACCGCCTTATGAGGCAGAGCATTCCATATATCCACCACTCTCTGGGTGAAGAAGTTTCTCCTCAACTCTGTTCTAAATGGCCTACCCCTTATTTTTAAATTGTGTCCTCTGGTTCTGGACTCCCCCATCAACGGAAACATGCTTCCTGCCTCCAGAGTGTCCAAGCCTTTAATTATCTTATACATCTCAATCAGATCCCCTCTCATCCTCCTAAACTCAAGTGTATACAAGCCCAGTCACTCCAATCTTTCAACGTATGATAGTCCCGCCATTCCAGGAGTTGACCTCATGAACCTACGCTGCACTCCCTCAATAGCAAGAATGTCCTTCCTCAAATTTGGAGACCAAAGCTGCACACAATACTCCAGGTGCGGTCTCACCAGGGCCCTGTACAGCTGCAGAAGGACCTCTTTGCTCCTATACTCAATTCCTCTTGTTATGAAGGCCAGCATGCTATTAGCTTTCTTCACTGCCTGCTGTACCTGCATGCTTGCTTTCATTGACTGATGTATAAGAACACCCAGATCTCGTTGTACCTCCCCTTTACCTAACTTGACTCCATTTATATAGTAATCTGCCTTCCTGTTCTTGCCACCAAAGTGGATAACCACACATTTATCCACATTAAACTGCATCTGCCATGCATCCGTCCACTCACCTAGCCTGTCCAAGTTACCCTGTATTCTCATAACATCTTCCTCACATTTCACCCTGCCACCCAGCTTAGTGTCATCAGCAAATTTGCTGATATTACTTTTAATGCCTTCATCTATATCATTAATGTATATTGTAAATAGCTGCGGTCCCAGCACCGAACCTTGTGGAACCCCTCATGTCCCCTAATTAAGTCCTGTGTCTAGAATCAGGGATCGGAGGTGATTCAAACCACCTAAAATCAGCAACTCACTGAACACAAATCAGAACTCTAATGGGCATATTTTCGCCTGCATTAGTTGAAGTCCTGGATGCATACACTATTGGGCGTTCCTTTTCACTGGACCACCTATGAGCTAATGAAACCCTGATGTCATATGGGGAGGCGTCGCATGCCAATACCAGATTTTGCTTGCGATCACAGTTGTTTCTTCATTTCACTGAAAGCTTTGGCTTGGTTATGTGACCATTTCCAAGGCTGACCCTAAAAGAGTCGATACAAACGTGCCAGGATAGAGGCCAGGTTATGTACAAACTTCCTGTAACAATTTACCTGCCTTGAAATGACCAAAATTCCTGAGCAGACATAGGAGCCAGGGCACAGATTCACTTTATCTTCCAATTGGTGTACCCAAGTCTTGTTGACACTGTAGCCCAAGTAGATCACTTTGGAGCCTGAAGCACATATTTTTCCCTTCTAGGTGTGTGGCCACCTCAGAAAAATGTCTAAGGACTATGTCCAAGTTTTCTACTTGTTCCTTATTAGTCATAGAATTATAGAATCCCTACAGTGTGAAAACAGGCCCTTCGGCCCAACAGTCCACACTGGACATCAGACCATCCCACCCAGACCCGTCCCTGTATAACCTACCTAATCTACACATCCCTAAACACTACGGGCAATTTAGCGTGGCCAATCCACCCAGCCTGCACACCTTAGAACTGTGGGAGGAATCCGCAGCGCTCGAAGGAAACCCACGGAGACACAAGGAGAATGTGCAAACTCCACACAGTCACCTGACTGAACCCAGGTCCCTGGCGCTGTGAGGCTGCAGCGCTAACCACTGTGCCAATATGCCTTTTATTCTTCCATTTTGTTTTAGCATGTCACCAAAATAAATGGTGACCTGAGGTAGACCTTGTAAAATGTTATCCATCGTCTGCTGAAAAATTGAACAGGGTGACATAGCCCAGCTGGCAGCCTCGAATATTGGTACAAGCCCCTATCAGCATTAAGTGTAGCATACTTCTGGGAATTCTCAGCCAAATGTAATTGCAAGTAAGTGTGGCCCACATCCACCTTCCTGCAGAACAGCCACTCCCCCCACCAATATTGTAGATAAATCCTCTATCCAAGGGAATGGGTAATTATCCAGCTGTGAAAAGAGGCTTACCATTTGTTTAAAATCCCCACAAAGGTGAACTGACCCCTTGGGCTTCAAAATTGGTCTGACTGGTGCTGCCTATCCACAAATTGGGCTAGTGTGATCATTCCTTCTGACTTCTGCCTCTACTTTTGCCGGTGGGGCAAATGGCACTGGGCAGATCAAACAGAATCATGGGATATCTTGTTGGTAAACATGCAAGGTAACTTTGGCTCCTCTGATACTTCTGAGACCTTCCTGAAAGACCACTGGATATTTCATTGGGGCTTCACTCAGGCAGTTATTTTCTAATTGAAAAATGTTGAGCCTATCTAGGTGAACCTCTTTCAACCAATTTCATCCAAATAAGTTTGGGCCCAAGCCTTCTACTACAATCAATGTTAATTGAATTAATTGTATTTTATAAGAGACTGGAGCTGAAGTTTTGCTGTTAATCTATAAAAGCTCTCTGGTATATGTTCTCAGCCTGGTCGAGGTCATGCACAAATTTAAGGGTTGTTATATTGTATTACAAATTGGTTCTGTGATCACTGATACAGCCACATCAGTATCGACCTCCATTAGAACTGAATGGCCATTTATTTTGACTGGTTCTGATTTGTTTGTTGCTAAGCAATTTAACTGTTCCAAACCAGATGGAGGTGGGATTTCCAGGATATGCACTCTCCTGGATACCAGCCTATGAGTTCTCTCACTCAATTTAGATCTATTAGGACTTTTTTGGCGTCTCATGTCCACAAGCCAACAGCCATACAATGGCTTCCCAGCCCAGATTCTGAAGAAAGTTTTAACTGTTTGGCTGGACCTTGGCTTTTTTTTAGGGTTTTGTTTTGGGCTGACCTAGAGTCCCTTCGATCAAAATATGGCCTGATCAAGGCGATACAATTGCCTGCACTTCAGTGATGTTTCCTAATTCGGTCGGACTGATGCCCATTTCCACCGGAATACCCTGCAACTTATATGCTCCACATGCTGTATTTTTCAATGATATAAACAGTTGTAGTGCCTGTTTGAAGTCTTGTTGGGCTTCAGTGAGTAGATGCTTTTGCATGGTTATATCATTAATCCCACATACCAACCAGTCTCTAAATATCTAATTAAGGGATAAACCAAAGTCACATGCCTCTGTCAGTTGTCGTAACCCAGTCAAAAATCCTGACACAGATTCCCCAGATCCTCTAATTTCCAAGTTGAAATGACACATCTCAGAATTATGGCTTGGGGTCATAACTAAGTCCATCAACACTTAAAAGCTTTTAGTATCTGGTGCTTTATGGAAGCTTGGACACCTAATAACAGAAAATTCTGCAGGTCCGCTGGCTTTCAGGATAATCATTTGTTGCTTTTTATCAGAATCTCTCACACTCTTCCTTTTATTGTTCAGCCAGGGCTGCCTGTTTGGACCAGATTAATAGCCTCAATCATGGAACTCATATTCTATGAAGCCCAGTTGGCTGACTTTGTTACAATCACTGTAAGTGCAACATCTAAATTAGTTCATCTATTTGAATAGGTTTATTGTCACATGTCTTCAAGTTGTAAAAGAACAGCAGTGTACAATGTCACTAATAATTGGTGTTATCTTAGGTATAAAGTACCTAGGTACAAATCTTAGGTACAAAATATGGAAAATAAAAAAATTACACTACCTACAGATATACATCATATAGGTTTTCCACAATTCATTCAAGACTTGAGGCTTGGGGCCTGCTGGTTGCCATCCCCACTTCTCTTTGGGCCCACTGTCTGTTCCCACTCTGTTTGGGGCTCAATGGCCATCCCTGCCTCGCTCCAGGCAGTTGGAAGAAGAGGTAAAAGACAAAACAGAAAAAAAAACAATAGAGAGAAATAAAAAATAAAAAAGTGGAAAAGATTAGAAAAGGACTGAGCTGACGAGTTTGAGCTGGAGTGTTCTACTTCATTGACATCTTTTAGCAGATCTTGTGAAAGGAGTGATTGATATGATGCAATTGAGTTAAAAGGAGGTTGGTCATGATCAGAAAGTCAACTAAATGTCAGGATGCTCTGTTTGGAAATAGCAGGCAACAAAGCCTTAAATTCTTAAGAGCAGTTATTGGATCCGAAATGTTAACTCTGTTTTTCTCTCTCCTCATGTGGAGATGGACCTGTTGAGTTTCTCCGGCAATTTCAGCTTTTATTTCAGTTTTCCATCATCACAGTATTCGATTTTATAAAGCAAGGACCAGAGCTTTGAAGTAAATATGTAAAGATTTATTATTACATTTGCTTCCTGAATTTTTTATTGAACCATTCTGAAAAAAAGAAGCAATTTACTATTGAAGATTTTTTTTAACAAGTAACATTCTGTCAGAAAAAGAACTCTTCAAATAACAAGTTCTCACAACCCTTTGAGAATGCTTGCTTTGTGGAAATAATTCGATCGCAAAGCTCTTTTCAAACTATTCTTCTAGTTCTGACAGTGATTGCTGACAGCTTAAAACCTCATTTTTGAAAGATTACACATTTTTCAAAAGAATATTGCATCGATTTTTTATCATCCAACAGAGATGGTGGCTTGAATACCACAGGTTTGGTGAATATCACAATCCTGCTGAACAACACTGACATAAAATTGCTGTAGGAGAGGGAAACATTGACAATTAAATACAATGAGCATTAAGGACAAGCAGTGCTGATTTGTTTTGGTTAAAACAAAAGGGCCGAAACTGCCAAATGGTTAGTTTTGATCTGGAGTCATTTGATTCTCTGCTACCAGTCTCTTAACTTCAATAAACCACTGTACATCATCAGTCTCTTCAAATGTTTTGCTGTACGAATAGCTGTTGGATCACATGGTTTCTCAGTGAATATCAGAATTGACTGGTGCAGTGTTTCTATGCAACAAGTCAAAAATTTCACTATGTGATAGTCAATTTATTCCAATTTGTACTGTGGGGATTCCAGGCTCCTATTGTTTAGCAGAGCAAGGCAAGTGCATCTGCTGGTTAGGCACCTTATTATCACTACTCTATGGTCAAATCTTCATGGCATTTTCAACAGTATTTTCTTAGTTTAAATAAATATAGTGAAACTGATAAACCATGAGTTTGTATTTTGAATGTTCAAAAGGTTGAGGTCTTAGCTTCTACTGGGCCATAAAGGCAAAATTTGCATTGAATTGAAACACATACCATTACCTCAGCAAAATGCATCTTACTGCCTTTCCATAAGTAAGTTCTTGGTATTTAATGATTTATTCACAATAGTTATGTGCAATGAATATTGCAAAATGGACTAATATATTTCATAACAAATTTACAAATATATTACGAAACTAATCTTGGTAGTAATAAAGTTTAATGATGTTCTGGACAAGCAAGTTCAGAATATTGGAGACTATTGAACTCTTCTGATGCTTTCCTAAACACAAAATTACCAATCTTATATTGGATGAACAAGTATGACTTACTTAAAAAATCTCAAGTGTGTTTATTTAACAGATAAACTGATAAGTTGCAGTACAGAGCCAGTTATGTACACTTCTGCTGCTTGGGCTTATGGTCGTAGGTCAATATGGTGCCTTCTTGATCCTTGCCTTATTACCATACTCAGCTGATAAAACAGTAACACAAGAGAGAGCACACGGTAAATTTTCATATTGTCACCTTTGAAATTGTCTATCTATTATTTTGTCACGTTTGAAATTGTCTGTCTGTTATAAAGGTAATCCAATTTTACTTTTTAATGAGATTTGAGCTTGGATAGTTCCTCTAATAGGCCACCAATACATATTGTGGAAGACTATTCTCCCCAAGTATGTGTTAAATTCACAAATTCATTCAATTGTGTTCAGTCAAATACAGCACATACAGATCACCACTGCTTAAACTGTTCCCATTATCCTACAAACCCTTTTTCACCTCTCCAGTCTTTTTTCCCCTTTCCAGAAACAAATCTCATCTGTGATTCTCCAAATCAAAGCTACTTTGTGTTGGACCTAGCAAGAAACATTAATACCAAATTTATGAGAAAGAACTGCATCTAGATTCAACCATCTTCAGCTGCTTCATCAATGACATTTCCTCCAATATAAAGTCAAAAGTGGTTCACTGATGATTGCACAGTTTCGATGTCATGGTCAACTGCTCAGGTTTTGAAGCAGTTCATGACTTAGTGAAACAAGATAAACACGATCCTCCAAAACTTCTGCCATCTACAATCTGACCCCACCACCCAAGACATTTTTCCATCCCCACCTTTGTCTGCCTTCTGGAGAGACACTCTCCCCGTGACTCCCTTGTCCGCTCCACACTCCCCTCCAACCCTACCACACCTGGCACCTTCCCTTGTAACCGCAAGAAGTGCTACACTTGCCCCCACACCTCCTCCCTCACCCCTATCCCAGGCCCAAAGATGACTTTCCATATTAAGCAGATGTTCACCTGCACATCTGCCAATGTCATATACTGTATACACTGTAACCGTTGTAGCTTCGTCTACATTGGGGAAACCAAGCGGAGGCCTGGGGACCGCTTTGCAGAACACCTCCGTTCGGTTTGCAACAAACAACTGCACCTCCCAGTCGTGAACCATTTTAACTCCCCCTTCCATTCCTTAGACGACATGTCCGTCCTGGGCCTCCTGCAGTGCCACAATGATGCCACCCAAAGGTTGCAGGAACAGCAACTCATATTCTGCTTGGGAACTCTGCAGCCCAATGGCATCAATGTGGACTTCACAAGCTTCAAAATCTCCTCTCCCCCCACTGCATCCCAAAACGAGCCCAGCTTGTCCCCGCCTCCCTAACCTGTTCTTTCTCTCACCTCTCCCCTCCTCCCACCTCAAGCCACACCTCCATTTCCCACCTACTAACTTCATTCCACCTCCTTGACCTGTCCGTCCTCCCTGGATTGAACTATCCCCTCCCTACCTCCCCACCTATACTCTCGTCTCCACCTATCTTCTCCTCTATCCATCCTCGGTCCGCCTTCCCCTCTCTCCCTATTTATTTCAGAACCCTCTTCCCAACCCCCTCTCTGATGAAGGGTCTAGGCCCAAAACATCAGCTTTTGTGCTCCTGAGATACTGCTTGGCCTGCTGTGATCATCCAGCTTCACACTTTGATATCTTGGATTCTCCAGCATCTGCAGTTCCCATTATCTCTGACCACACACTACATACTAACTGTCCCTAGTGTTACAAAGGATAGGTTGGGCTCATTGCCATGGAATTCTTCAAGTAGCTGGGCCATTCCACTTCACCTGTCCCTCATGGAAACATTTGCCAGCAAGAACACTTTGACCACAAATCAACCAGATAATGGTCAGCACATATTGTCCTCAAGAACCTGTGGGAAGAGGAGATGAATAATCTTGTGGGGTCCTTCCCTGTGTAGTCTGTCAAAGTCATTTGGCAGAATGCCTCATTGCCAGAGCTTTCCAAAAAGCACCAACATAAAGCTTGACTGGTGGTGAGAAGAGAGATTGAGATGAGATCTTTCATACATATCTGAACTGTCTCTGCTACTACACAGTGCCCTCAAATCAGCTGCAGGGCAGGCAGACTGTCACATATCTCCTTCTGGAATGTGTCTTTGCAAAGGAAGTCTGGTAAAAGATACAGTGGTTTTGTCGGGTTCATCCCAAACAGCTCTGTGACGCAGGACTCTGTGCTCAATTGTCTGTTCCATGGAAAACACACCAAGACAAACATCTACTATGCTTGGAAGACCATCAACTCAGTGAAAGATGCTATTTGGTCTCCCCCAAACCTGTTGGTTTTCTGGTGCAAAGAGTTGACCTTGACCGAGTGTTGCAGACTAGTACATTCGAATGTCCAGAACTACGAGCTGAGGGTCACAGTGAAGGTCAGCTGTGAGATCAGCTGCTTCCAAGGCATAATGAGGAAAGCCCACTGTCCAATGTCTTTCTGCCAAAATATAATGGGGGCGATGAGTTGTCAGGCCCTCTCATTGTCTCCAATATATGAAAATAATGTCCGGTATAAGAAATGCTTTCAGTTTTTGCAACTGCTGGGAATGTCAGATTCCAATGTCTGTTCTTCTTGATATCCAAGGACAGAAATGCTTTAATACCTGTGGGTACATAAAGATTTTTTATGAATAAAACATATTTTTGCAATTGAAACACAGGAAAACATTCAGATTCAAGTTTATGAGTGGTAAGAAATAATGACACCACACAGTGGTGGGCAATGAACATGTACGTGAGAGAATGTAACCATTCAATTACATTATCAACAAATCCACCTTTACCAACAAAATCTTGCCATTGATCAAGAACTTAACTGGTCCAGATGCATAAATACCGTGGTTATGTCTTATGACAGTACGGATCTAAAAATGCTTGATTTCGTCTGATCTCAGAAGCAACATTCTTTCCAAGCTGAATGGCTGTGTGAGCACAGAGTTGCTCTGCAAGATGCTGCTGTGAATGGACCTTAGGGGGCCCATGCAGCCAGAAAGGCAGTTAGAGGGAGTGCTGCTCAAAAGGTCTTAGGCCTGTTTAGCACCTGGATGGGAGACCACCTGGAATATCAGGTGCAGTAGGCTTAAGGGATACATTGTGGCTACGTAGTTAAGAAATTATGTTAGAAATCTATCTTCCCGTATAGGTTTGAACCCATGCTGACTACAAATCTCATTACTCCTAAACATCAAGAATTAATTATGAGCTAAGTGGGATAGCAATGATAGAATCAGTATTGCTACATGATTGATCAGAGATTGGGGATTCTGTGGCAAGTAACTTGCCATCTGACTCGTCAAAGCTGGTTATAAATATCTAAGGGCATGAGTAGGCCATTTGACCTTCAGCCCTGATCCCCACCTCTCATTCAACAAGATCATCACTGATCTGCTGCAAAACCTCAACTTTGCTATTGTGTCAGCTCTTCATCACCATCAACTCCTTGATATATCCTCTCCAAATACTTCCACTGACCCAGCTTCCAGCACTTTCTGGGGAAGAGAATTCCAGACATTCACTTCCTTTTGGGAGAAGAAATTCCTTCCAGTTTTAAATAAGTGCCTCCTTATTCTGTAACCATGTACCCTGGTTTGAGATTCCCCCACTAATGGAAACATATATTCAACATCTAGCTTGACAAACTCCATCAGAATCTTGATGTTTCAAAAGATTACTTCATATTCTTTTAAACTTTAATGAATAAAGGTCTAATGTGTTCAGTCATTTTGATTAGTCAGCACTTTCTTGCCAGGAATCATCTTCTACTGCCTCTTAAATACAGGTACCAAAACTGTACACAGTACTCCAGGTTTTGTCTCATCAACACCCTGTTCAGTTGGAACAAGTCTTCCCTGTTTTTAAACTCCAGCCCCTTATCAATTCAGGCCAAAGTTCCATTTATCTTCTTAATTACATTTTGCTCTTGCATGTTAACTTATTGTGTTTCATGCACAAATACATTGAGATCCTTTGTTTCTGCAAAAAAGCACTGCCAATTAAACATTAGCATCCTTTTAGATTCTTCCTGCCAAAATGGATGGCACACACTTCCCCACATTAAACTCCGTCTGCCAAGTTTGTGTCTGCTCACTCAATCTACCTACATAACATTTCAGATTCCTTATGTCCTCACCACAATATGTCCTCCCACCTATTTTTGTACTGTCAACAAATTTGGAACATTTCATTCTGCTCCCTCCTTCAACTCATTCTTATAGATTGGAAATAATAGAAACCTTTGGACACTTCACTTGCTACATGTTTCCAAGCAGAAAATCCAGACTTTCTTTTGTCTGTGAGTTAACCAATCCTCAAACAATGCCAGTAAATTACCCTCTATGCTGTGAGCTCCTTTCTTTTGCAATAATCTGGTTTTTTTTTCGGGCATCTTATCAAATGCTTTCTATCCAAAGTATACAAGGTGCAAGTCAGATGATTAATGGAATATTCTATTTGACTGAATGAGCACAGCTCCAACAATACTTGAGACAATCAACTCTTTTCTGAAAACCAATTCCAGCACCACCTCCTAAAAAATAAATTGCACAAACTTGGCCTCCAAGCTGAAATGTACAGACACCCAGAATTATGTTCAGAACTGGCCACATGCAATTATCATGCAAATTAAAATGCAGTAAGGGATTTGATGCTGCCTGCTTTGTATGCAACATATTACTTATTCATTACAATATCCAAGCCCATTTTTGAATTCAATTTTGCTGCCTAACTGTTTCATATTTTGACCAAATAGTTCTTAATATTTTCACTCCTCTTTGCTGAAGATGCACCTCAACTCAGCCACGTGCTCCTACTTAAAGACCATCACAATAAATGTGAAAGCCATTACGTACAGTGCAACTGAACAAATATAGTAAAATCACAATAGGTCGAATTGCAGGAGATCCACCCCAAGTTCATTTCAAGCAGAGTATTGAGTTAGTCAAGCTGACCCCTATGTAATTAGATCTGTCTACAAATATGCTCTGTTGTGTTATGGAACAGATTCTAAGCCAGAGGGGCTTAAACCTTTAAAACATTTGTATGATATTGTGCCATGTAATGTGTTGGTACAAAGACATCCAACTCATCTTCAATCATCCTTTGTGTAATGGAATCAACTGATTGTTTATATGTGTAATGTACAGTAATATCAGTTAAGCAGAGAACCTAAACTATGTGTGTAAATCTGTGCTATCATAACCTTATAAATAGTTACTGTTGTAACTAAACTTCAAGCTATCTGGCTCTCCAGAATCTGCCTACCTGTGGCATAATCTAGGTTTGGCTAACATATAATAAAACCACAAACAGATTTATATGTCAAAAACAAATCCCGAACACAAACACAGTCAAGCAGTAAGTATTTAAAAAAATTACTATTTTCAATTTGCTCACACTACGTAATGACCAGGCCTTGTAAAATGGATTGAAAAATATTGGCAGTTACATCCAGAAATCTTCAATAATTCTTTTGTGCTTGGTGTGCTGACTTTGGAGAATGTGACAGCAGACCTCTCTGTTAACTTAATCGAACATGTTTTCCATGTCCTCATGCTGTAGGACAAAATCCTGGAGCAGTTCCAGGATCTTTGTGACTTCAGCTTGTGAAACAGGCAGCTGAGTGGTGGGCATTTATTCTACTCTTCAGGGTCATCAGCCTTTCCATTGTCTGCTTAAACTGTTGCACGCTCACTGCTTACCATGCGGAAGATGATGTCATGCCTTGTCTTAAATTGGTCCAGTCATCCATCGCTTGATGCCCAGTCCCTTGACCAAGGTAAGTTCCCTTTCCTTCAGTATTGATCTGGAGCGGAAGTATTCACTGCTCAAACTACTTTGAACTAGGTTAGCACAACTTTTCAATCATTGGAATTGGTATCCGCTCTCGTTCTTTTCCTCATTGGAGAGAATGCTTGGTTGTTTAACTGTTTGAAAATGATTGTCTTGTTTTTCAGAATGGTTGATAAACTTAATGATGAAGTCTCCCACTTGGCTATATCCACTTTTCACTTTGTGCCACAATTTTTCAATTGCTGTATGCACTTCACTTACTGTCTGATTGCCAACACTTTAAACTCTCTCACAGATGCCATATCTGCAGGATTCAAATGTCTTTTCACAGGAAATCCTGATTTCCTATGATGGCTCACTCATCTGTAATTCTGTGTTCTGCTCTGATTGATGGCTGTCTTCATATGACAAGCTTGTTTGAATCTGCTAATCTGGAGTTACCTTTTCAGGCATTATGGTTTATCATGCTCATCATTCTATTTACGTTGCTATTCTGCCAGCAGCAATGTCTGATGACTTCAATACAACTGGAATTTTAATATGATTCATCACAATTTAACTGTAGCAGCATTTTATCCCTCCGTGGCTCAGCATATAGGTGTACGCCATGTGCTACTAAGCCATGCTTTCTCAATAAAGTTTTGGAAGAATGCAGCAAAGACAGGATTTACAATTAACAGTCTGGCCTCACACAATTAAACTTCTGTAGTCAAAAGACATGCAGTATTGGATTCATTGCCGGTGTATAACACCATGTTCTTAAATTGTGCCCCTCAGTTTTACTTGACGTGCCACATCCATCAATTCAGTATGAATTTGTTAGCATGATTCAAGCATCGCTCTATTCATTAGCAATGAACATTGGCCTGTTGTTTAACCTCTTGGTGGCATTTTTGAACCACTTGTAAAGTTTATTTGCTTATCACAAAATTAGTAAGAGTTTAAAAAATCACTATTTGAAGCTTGTCATTTGACTTCAGAACATTTGTCTTTGTAGGTTCGCAGAATATTATTTTTCTGAACAGGTGTGATTTTCTATTTTTGAGACTAAGTGTGGGGGCAGCATTTTGGGTGACAACTAACACTGTAATCCACTGCTGAGGTAACTCAAAATATTACACATGTATTAGCTTGTTAATAGCTGATAGATAGAGCTTAGCTTGTGTCTCTTAGCTTATTACAGGCCTCAAAATTGGTATCCCTGGTCACCAGAAGCTGTCAGCCAATCAGCAATTGTCATTTTCTGAGACCTTAAGCAGTCCATCAAGGCCTATTCCTCAGAAGATGCAACAGCGAAAATGCAAATGATTTTCTTTTCTTCATTTCATGGGCTGGGAATTGCAATGAGGGAGGGGTTTCCAAGACAAAGGTGTTGAAGGGAGATTGCTTTCAGGACTCCTCCCTTGCCCTCTTCCCATATCAATGACCTCCCCTAGCTTCGTAATCAGGAAACTAGACACTTTTTCCAGCTGCCAGGAAGACAGGGTTTGAGGCCTTTAAATGGCCATTAACCATTGGTCACTTCAGTGCCTTAGTTGGTAGTGGGTCATGAAATTAATCCCCATTGGAACTTCTTGCCCCAAACCTAATTGGTGAATCTCTTACCAGGGCCAACTTGCCAATTTATTTCTGTTGGGTTGCCACTTCTCTTCTACTTCCAGTGAGAGATACATTTTCATCCATCTGATAGGTACAGTAGAAGAGGGCATCCAATTTACTGGAGATAGCAAGAACCACAGATGCTGGAGTCAGAGTCAATACAGAGGAGCACAGCAGGTCATCAAGGATGAAAACCCGAATTGTTGACTTTTCTGCTCCTCTGATGGTGCTTGACCTGCTGTGTTCCTCTGTATTGACTCTGACTCCAGCATTGCAGTTCTTGCTATCTCCAGTAAATTGAATGCTCGCTTCTACAAATGATGTGTGAGTGGATTTAAGTGAATTGCTCTCGCAGTGAGCTACCATGGCCATGATAAATTGAATGCCAATACAGTGTGGAGCTGGAAGAACACAGCAGGTCAGGCAGCATTAGAGGAGATGACCTGCTGTGTTTCTCCAGCTCCACACTGTATTGGCATTCAATTTATCATGTCCGTGGTAGCTCACTGCAAGAGCAATTTACTTACATATCTTTTCCCAAAGTCCTGGAACAGCTTTCTCTTCAGATGATAATACAATTTCCTTTTGAAAGTTTCAACTAATTCAACTTCTATTACACTCTCATGCAATAATCTTAATCATTCTCTGCATAAAAATGTCTCCTCATATTTCCATGTGTCCTTCTGTCCATCACCTCAAATTAACGATCTCTGGTTTTTGATCATTCCACAAATACAAATAGCTTCTCCTGATCTATTGCTGGTTCAAATCCATCAATTTTGAAAACCCTGATTAATTCTCCTCCTATTCCTCTCTTCTCCAAGTAAACAGCTCCAAAAGCCCTAGCTTCTCCAATCTGCCCATGTTGTTGAGATTTTTCATCTCTTGAGCTATATTCTTAACTCTTACATGCACTCTGTCTGTTGCCTTCACAACTATCTTAAGGTGTGTTGTCTGGAGATGGACACAATTTCGTGTATTTTTCAAGAAGGAAAAGATGTGAAATTTCATAACTGAAGATATTTTATTGGAGTCAAACAGTATAGTTTGCTCTTTTTATTACCGTTTATTCTTGTATGTTGTTCTTTAGGAATTTCTCCGTAATATCTCCAATTCTGGAAAACTGATAAATGATTGAATTGTTATACTGTGGAGCTGTGAGAAGAAAGAAGACGTTTAAAATTCATGTGGATCATGCCCTGAGTTTACAGTGACTGAATAAGTCAATTTCATTTTATTTATTACCCGCTTTTTGCCTTGGGACAAAAATCCATTCTTTCTCTGCATTCCCTTAAAGTTTTATTAAAAATCAGTTCTTTTTCTTCCCTAAGACTAGGCATTGAGCAGAGGAAGTCGAAACTGCACTACTGTGGAGGGAACAGAGAGCTATGAATCAGCTTGACTTTAGCTTCATTTTAATTTACAGTACTGGATATGTAGTGATGTAAGGTCAGTTTTGAGGAAGCCTGAAGACATACTAAAAGTTATAAATATCTCACACTGAAAGGACAGTATATTTAGAATACTTTCTAGTGAATTTGCTTATGTGGTGTCACCACTTAAAGGCTGCAAGTTCTTACTCTCCATTCTAAAATGGAGGCAGAAAAAGCATTGAAGACCATTATTCAGATGCAAAACTTAGCTTTCATCTTTATCTCATTTCTTTGCATCAAATGCATGTAAATTATGCAGACAATTTGGACCAAAGGCTCCGTTTTTGTGTTTCCAACTCATTGACTTTGTTAGCCCGTTTAGAAAGGTCACAACTTGTACAACTAGAATTTAAGTTACAATTTCATTCAAATTGTAATTGTTTGCATATACTTTTCCAATTAGTTTGCTTCACTCAATCAAATGTTTGTATTTGTAGTGTAAGTTGTATGATTTTATATATCCATTAATATCATTTATTTTAGGGTTTGGATATTGAACTGATGGTTCAACTTTAATTATTGACTTGTCAGCATTTCTGATTTCTTAAAATCAGCATTAAAGAGAGAATTCCTAGGATGATAATGGAAATTTGTTTAATTCAGTAAATTTTGTGAGTGGACAAAATAAACACTGGGGATCATCTGCTTTTTTGCTTCTAGGGAAAGCTTACAAGTTGGAAAACTTTCATTTGTCAGTTTGTAGAAGACCTGACTGAAGTCAGTTAAATGAAATAGCTTCTACTCATGTAAGAAGTTAGTTCAGAAAAGATAAGAAGTAGGCCATCATAGCATGATGGTCTATATTGGAAACTTCCAGAATGGAATTGTTCAGTTAGAATAAAAGCCAGCTGTTGTGGATGCTGGAAATCTGAACTGAAACAGAAAATGCTGAAGAAACTCAGCAGGTCTGACAGCATCTATAAAGAGACAAACAGGGTTAACATTTCCAGAATGATGTGACTCTTCTTCAGCACTGAAATGGCAGGAAAATGATAGCTTTTATACTGTTGACAAAGGAAGAGGAGGAGCAATTGGAACTAATATTGAGAGTGTCCAGAGGAAAAGACAAAGAAAGTGCTCATGGTGGTAAAAGAGAGATAACCATATAAAGCAGATATAAATGATAGTGCCAGAAGAAGAAACTATATCCACTCTGCTCAGTTCAATGTTAGCAAAACATAAACAATCAAAATGGAAGAGAGACGTCATGTTCTGAAGTTGTTGAATTCAATGTTGAGTTACAGAGGCTGTAAAGTCCTAAGTGGAAAAATGTTACTGCAGCTTATGTTGAGCTTTGTTGGAACGCAGACCCAGGATGGGAATTTTGTTATGGACACTAAAGTGGTTGATTGAAATGGCAAGTGACTGAAAGGTTCCTGTCATTCCTATAGACAGAGCAGAGTTGTTCCATGTAGGCTACTGCTTAGTTTGAGTTCGGTCTTACCAATGTGAAAGAGGCTACATTGTGAACAGCAAATATAGTAGACCAGATCGCAGGAAATACAAGTAAAATGCAGTTTCACCTGAAAAGTGTGGTTGGGGCCTTGAACAGTGAGGAGTAAAAAGTGAAAGGGTAAGTTTACACCTTTTGTGATTGCATGGTAAGATGCCATGGGGGTTGGGGGAGGGGCTATTAGGCAGGTTGGTGCAGAAGTGTTAGGAGTGGTGGAGGAGTGAACCAGGATGTAAGAAAGAGAACAATTCCTGTAAAATGCTGACAGTGGAGGGGAGGGGAAGGGAAAATGCTTTTGTTGATAGCATCCTGCTACAGGTAGTGGAAATGATGGAGGATGATCCTTCGAATACAGAAACTGATTGGATGGAAAGCAGGGGCAAGGCAGAAGTGTGGGAGATGAGTCAGACATGGCTGAATGCCCTTTCTAAGTAACAGTGGTGAGAGGAATCCTCAGATGCAAAAAAACATTTTTGTCAGAGGCAGCCTGTTGGAAGGTGGCATCATCAGAGCAGAGCTGAAGAAACTGGGAAAATGGAATGGGATCCAGAAAGCTGAATGTGAGAATATACATTTGAGGTAACTTTGGAAGTCGGTGTGTTAGTAATGAATATTGGTGGACAACCTATCGCCAGAAATGGAAACAGGGAAATCAAGGAGATGGAGAGTCAGAGATTGATCAGGTGAATGTGAGAAAAGGATGGAAAATGGTAGTAAAAACTGATTAGTGTTTTCAATTCTGGATGGAATCAACACTGATGACATCATTGATATGTTGGAGAAAGTGTTGTATGTGTGCCCAATTACCACTGAAGCAAGAAATGTTCTATATAACCCCACAAAGAGATAGGCATGGCTGGGACCAATGCAAGTACCAATTAACCATTTATTTTTTGATTTGGAGAAAGTAAAATGAGTTAAAGGAAGAGCTGTTCAAAGTGAAAACAAGCTCAGCCAAATGAAGGCTGACGGGTGGAGATTGTTCAGGTTTGTTTCCAAAGAAGATGCTGAGAGCTTTCAGACCATCCTGATGGGCGAGGGATGAGTAGGTGGATTGCATATTCATGATGAAAAGGAGGCAGATATGGCCAGAAAACTGGAAATTGTGGAACTGATATAGAGCATCAGTAGAATCACAAATGTGAATGGGAAAAACCTGACCAGAGCAGGACAGAGTCAAGGTAAAAAGATACAAGGTCAATGGAGCAGGAACTGGCTGAAATGAAGGCTTTTCCAAGACAGTCCTGTTTGTCAATTTCAGGAAGGAGATAGAAAGCAGGTTGTGTGGAGTCAGGGGACAATCAAGTGCTAAGCTATGGAGGGGAGATCTCCAGAGGAGATAAAATCAGTGACAATCCTGAAAATATAGCTGGATGTTCAGTGATGGAGTCATCATTCAAGGGGAATAGAAGGGAGTGCTGGGAGCTGTCGCTTGGCTTCTGCAATTTGGAGGTCGGCACACCAGACAACATCAACACCATATTTATCAACAGTTTGATTACAAAGTCAGGGTTAAGGCAAAAGAGCACAATAAGTTCAAAGGGAGGCCAGTTAGATTGGCTAAGGAAATCAGAGAAATTAAGGATGATATCATGTTGACAGTTCTCAATGAAGTGATCAATTTTCAGCAAAAGGCCAGAGGGAGATGTCCAGGTGGATGGGGAACTTTGGAGATGTGTGAAAGGATCTGTGGATCAAGGAGAGGACTCCTGTCTAAAGAAGTGGGCGCAGATGCAAAGATGACAGAAAAAGAGGAGAAAGGAATGGAACTGGATACTGGGACATCTTTGAGATAGTTGAGGTAGTACTGATGAAGAGGGAAGGCAAGAGTGTGCATATGGTGGCACATGACGCTAACTGTGGATCTCAGCAAGTCTCAGGAATTGCTGTCTGAGGAACATCACATGTCTCAGAGATACCTGTGATCTTGAGAGGATTCAGAGCATCAAGGATAGAACTTTAGTTGGAATCCATGTAAGCAGGAGCTAGAGACAATCACTGATGAAGAAAGTACAGCTGTGAAACTGAGTTTTGGCCATCATTGCATCTAACATTTGGAGGGAAATAGAAAACAATGAAGGAGAACACGCCAAACGATTTATGTTTAGTTAGATCCCTGAAGGGGTTATTTTAAACTGAGCAAGTCTAAGATCAGTGTTCAATCAAGAAAGAAGTCATCACAGTCTTAAGACTGAGCATTGAAAGAAACAGTCAAGTTAAACCTATAGCTGTAATAGAGAAGAAAACTCTCTCCGGTATTTGAGTTATGCATGGTGATGGTGTTGAGTGAGTCAAAATAGTATTTTTACTGTGTGTTTCAAAATCTTTCAAATTGCGTTATATGTAAACAGATTGGTTTCATTTATCTTTATTTCATTTTTAAAAAAAAATTATTTCATTGTTAAAACCAAATCTACAATATTACATGTTTGTGTTTCATGAAAGAACATTTTGTTAAAATAAAAACAAAACAAATCATAATCCATCAGTCTGGGATCTGACTTGTCCAACAATAGCATTAACTGGGACACATACATATAAAACATTGTCAGGTCAAAACATCTCAAAGTTGTTCATGCATTAATTATTTCAAAATGTAATTACTATTTTTATTCCACAATTACTGTTAATTTCAGTATTGCATAATTCCACTATTTCTTGCATTCTACTTAGTTTTTGAAACATAGACAAACATTCATCATGAGTACCCCTCAGGCAAGAGATGAAATCTCTATTGAAACTACTCAAACAGGTGATACAGTAGCTACTCTATCAATCAAAGCAGTTCAAAACTTTTTTTTTCACTGATAGCTGCACTGTACTATACTCTTATTCCCACTTACAAAAAACAATTTATATGTTAGATGATAAATCAGTACAAATACTAGTTTCCAGAATAACATATGACTAAATCAACTTCAAGACTATCTGAAAATTTTAACAGATTTGATTGGATATTTGCTTTTACCATTGTGATAGCTAAAACACTTCTTAGAATCATAGAGATGTACAGCACGTAAACAGCACCTCTTCCCTGCCGACCAGCTATCCCAAATTAATCTAGTCCCATTTGCCAACATTTGGCCCATATCTTTCTAAACCCTTCCTATTTATCTACCCATCGGATGCATTTTAAATGTTGTAATTGTACCAGCCTCCACCACTTCCTCTGGCAGTTCATTCCATACAGAAAAGGTTGCCCCTCTCCCCTCCTTTCCCTCTCACCTTAAACCTATGCCCTCTAGTTTTGAACTGCTGTGTCCTGGAAAAAAGGTCTTGACTATTCACCCTATCCATGCCCCTCATGAATGTATGAACTTCTATAAGGTCACCCGTCAGCTTCTGACACTCCAGGGAAAATAACCACAGCCTGTTCAGCCCCTTCCTATAGCTCAAACCCTCCAATCCTGGCAACATCCTTGTAATTCTTTTCTGAACCCTTCCAGGTCTCACAACATCTTTCCAAAAGCGTGGACACTGGAAAATATTGGTAAATTTATATTTCTGATACTGCTAGACAGATTGCATTGAGAGAGCATATCATAACACTGTGAAGTTCATGAACAGAAAGAACTATCTTTCCATTAATGTTTGGGTGATCTGCGATCCATTCTTGGAGCACTCTTGTATACCTGGTGTGTTTGAAGGTTCAGGGGCCTTACAAGGCTGATTATTCAGGGCTCAAGAGATAAACACGGTGCAGCGATGGTCAATGACACCATTGCACAACTGTCTGACTGCTGCAGAGCACAGATACAGTGCTGCTCATGCTTTGACTAGTTTTGTGGTGGAGAAGATAATAGGATTGCTGAGTATGTAATTCCACAGCTTGTACTGGTTAGGAGGTGGGTTTGCAATATACTCTGGACAGAGTATGCAGCATCATCCCAGCACACTGTGCTCTGCTATCAATTGGAGCAGGCAACAAGGTAATTTGTTGAATGGTGAGGAATTGGCTAAATGGGGGTAGTCTTCTGAGGAGTATAATAAGGAGGAAGAGAAGGAGGAAACTGTCCTTATGCTTTACAGAGGCAAGGTGCTACAAACAAGACAGGACCTGATTGAGACTTAGTGCCAGTAGATGAGAGCCGTGTGCAGCAGAAAAACATGGACTATAACATAGTCATTGGCCATCATGCCAGCATTGTGTTGCACTGTAGGAGACGAGCTCCATTTTCTATTCATTTGGCTTGTCTTGTAAATAAAAGCGCATGTTTGGAATTATCCAAATGTTTGCTTTTCTGCATGAGACCCACTGGGCAATAAGATGTTGGTATGGAGAGCTAGGGTAGCAAATGCTTAGAAAGGGAGGTGGAATGGGATGTGGCTAAGGCACACTGTGTAGCCTAGAGGAGGAAACAGGAAAGCAGGTGGAGATGATGTGCCAGGAAGTGTCTGCCATGTCAGCTATATGCCATTATGTTTGGGGTTAGATTGTCATTTTGGGACAACTTTGAAATGCCAATGTTTGCCTTGGTGGGCAGGTTTTAAAACTGGTACTGGCGCAGCACTGCCTCTGTGTTCTGTGACATCAAGTAAGTGACAAATTCCTCTGGTGTAGTGAGTGGTTGAATCAAATTGGCATCAGTCATAAGGGGAAGCAATGTGTTGGAGTAGGTAATTAATGAGGCAAATTTGGGATGATAAGGCAAGGACTCATGGGGAGAAACCATCCATGAAACTCAACAAAATTGACATTCAACCAAAATATCATGAGATTCAGCCCAGATCCCTGATTATTAGTAGGAGGTAAGGAGGTAGCAGGTGAGTGAAACCACTGGGAGGAATCCAGAAATTCAAATGATGCAGAGGTCCAGTGCATTACTTTTATTTATTTATTATTTGTTCAACATTCTTTGCTATTCCCCAATTGCCCATGAGGAAATAATGGTGGGCCATGTCAGTCTGTGTGATGCAGATGCATTTAAAATGCTGAAGTTCTAGGATTTTAGCCCAGTAACAGTGAAAGAATGGTAATATAGTTCCAAGTCAGAATGGCATGTGGATAATTGGATGGAATGGATTTGTCCTTAGTTTTGTGGACAATACATGAACACTTTCTCAACAAATTTTGGCATTATCAGGTATATGCTGTTGCTGTAGTTGTACTGAAATATTCAGCTTAGAGGCACGGCAAGTTCTTAAGTGCCTTTAGTAATGGAGCTGGAGTGTTGTTGAGCTTATAAACTTTGTTGTATTAAGCAAGCTTAGCCCTTTCTTGAAATTCTGTGAAGAGAACTGATTTGCCTGAAGATTTGAATCAGTGATGGTGGAGAGCTAAGGAGAAACAGGTTGATTATTCACTAAGCACTTGTAACTGAAGATATTTGAAAACCTATCAGCACTGTATTTTGCACTTATGTGCTGAGCTCTACTATCATGGAGACGGGGAAAATTTACATGGTCTCCTCCTCCTGTTCGCCACCATTTAGAAATGAAAGTGCCAGGAGTACAGAGCTTTAATCTGGCCAGTTGTTTTTGGGATTGCATCATTCATGATACTGTATGTGGCTTTCACTTTTTAAAAGCCAGAGCAACTAGTCTCTTTAATGGTAGAATCCCATTACGATTTCTAAAAATGTTGTATCTTGCCTGGCATCCATGATTTTGACAGAGTAACAGACTGCCAAATAGGAAAACAAGCAGCAGGAAGCTGCATCAGTAATCATTGGGCATGTGACAGATTGGGACTGTCTTGTGATTTGTAAATCTCTAGCCAGCTCCTGCTCACCTTTGAAGAATTAATTTTGACCACCGGTCCTTCAGGTGACACATGTAAGGGAACAGATCCAAGTTACATCAAGGAGCGGGAGACTGTTGTATCATAACACAGCAATGCAGTTTGAGTTCCGTTGATATGACAGGCAGCTTAATTGAAAGTAATCTATATTTTATGTGCCACAGGGAGTACGATCCTTAACTCAGATCCTATGCCTGCAATTTCACACAAAATCACAGCATGTCATTTGTGATTAGTAACACTGAGTAGAAAATCACATAGAATGTTCCGCAGAAAAAATAGACCACTTGGAACAGCTACAAAGTGGCAGTAAGCTCAACTGTCCAAGTGCAGTCTGCATGAAGATTCTTATGAATTCTTAATTGGATTTATTAGTGACCATCTTTTATTTATGGCCTTCTGCTCTGGATCCCTCACAAATAAACATTTTTTTTCTGTCAACCTTCTGAAATGTCATTATAATTTTGAAGATTGCTAATAGGTTTCCACTCAATTTTTCCAGAGAAAAGAGCCTCCAGTTTTTCTTGCTATTTATAGCTTCTCAGTATTGTTGTCATCCTTATGAATCCTTTCTGCTCCTTCGCAAGTTAAAGCCTTTTTGTAACATGGAGACCAGGACAATGCTTGGTATTCTAGGCCTATCCAAAATTCTATATAAGTATCACATACTGTTTCTGCTTTTCAAGCTATTCTTCGAGAGGAGTTGAAGTGTTTTGCCAGGTCATGACAAGACAAAGTAGTTTTTCATTCTAATGGTCTGTTTTCACAGAACATTTTCTATTGTTTACTAAAATGAATTCCAAGTTACAATTTAAATCTTGAGTGACTTATTTTGTTCTTTTCAGCTCTCTGTCCAAAGACAAGTCCAACCCACAGCTGTTTCACCTTGTGCTTTAAGCCAAAACAGCTATTCATACATTGACACACTGCATGGAATAGCTTGGCCTATCAACAGTTGCACACACATTCTCTCTAAGACCGTATGCTCCTTATCTCCAAGTAAAACTGTTGCAGTCTTGACATACTGTAAGATTTCTTTATTTATTTCTGTTTTTATTTATTTCTGTACATTACAGGTTACTAAATGCAGGTCCCTAGTCTAGTGTCTAAGATCTCTCCCTTCACTTGCTCATTTAGTCTGGTATCTGCTGATGTAAGGGTAACATTAGCAGTAACATTTTCATCACTTACCTACATTTCATTATACCACAACAGGAGCACGATGTCCACTATGCATAGGACAAGAAGACAGGTCTTAAATCCACATCAGCCAGAATTGGGATTGAATCCCAAGCTGTTGGCACCAACCTACTCAGCACCAACTGTCTCATCAACTGAGCCAACAAGCTTCCCACGAAGTCTGAGTAACTAAGGTGATACATACTTTTCCAAATGTTTCTTGTCAGGGGTTATGAATAGTGATGGTGAAGGGTCCAATTTTTTTTGCATCATATGGATGACCAGGAATCATCCCCATCTTTATGGCCTGCCATTGACATGTGATTAAATGACTTTGCAGATCAATACACAATTTGTTGGGCTACATTATGAATGCATCTTCCTCAGTCATCAAATCCTGGAGTGGACATGAATCCAGGGCTTCTGGCTAAGAGGCAGGGACATCAACAATTGTACTGTGTGACCTCCTACCTTGTATGACTTTTATCTGTAATACAGACCAAGACTGCAAGGTGTATTTTGTTTTATTTTCTTTACATTTTCATGCTATTGTAATAGGTTACAAAATATGTTGGTGTTGTTGGATTTAGATCTGGAAGGGTCTGAAAGGGGTAATGTGCATTCAAGATCAATAAGTCTTTCCCACCACGATGATGTGATGAGGACGTGGTGGCAGACTGAAGTAGAATTTTGTGGGTGAAAGACCTAAGTCTAGGTCGTCCCAACAAGAGCAGGAAGAGGTTGCTTTGCGGCAACATTACCTGTTCAGTAACCTAGAAATGTGGGCTAATTTTTTGGAACATTATTTTGAAAATATTTCATGGCAGTTGATAGCCAAGCTATTCCATGCAGTATGTCAATGTATGAATAGCTGTTTTCGCTTAAAGCACAAGGTGAAACAGCTGTGGGTTGGACCTGTCTTTGGACAGAGAGCTGAAAAGAATAAAATAAGTCACTCAAGATTTAAATTGTAACTTGGAATTCATTTTAGTAAACAATAGAAAATGTTTTGTGAAAACAGACCATTAGAATGAAAATCTAATAAAAAGCCTAATGAAAATTGTTCCAACAGTATCAATTGCTGTAAAGAAAACAGCACCAATGTTCTTTAGGCATGGATATCTGCTGTCCTTATCTGGTCTGGGGTTCATGTGGCTCCAGAGTCATAGCATTATGCCATATGAGCACCTAGGGGTAGGTAATAAATGCTGGTCTAACCATTGTTGGCCACATTCTATGAATGGATAAACATGTCTTTATACCAAGATAGATCTTAATTTTATAATCTGTAAGTAGTTGCAGAGAGGCACTAAATTTGTTAGACCAGTGGGTGACTGCTCTTTTACATGCTGTACCAGGTAAGGCTCAAAATAACCTTCTCATAAGATATGAATATTAGCATACACAACAGGTACCAGCGCGGTAAATTGGTTCCTGGATGTATTGTGCAAGACCAGCACTTCACTATTGAAGATTTGAGTTGTGAGCTGTAAAGAATGGTCCTAATTTCACAGTTGTGTTGTTGTTTAAGTGTGCTGAGTTAAATTGTCCTTTGCTGCCTTGATTTCAAAAGTTCTTCAGTGTCTGTAGAACATAAAGCAGTTCAGCAAAGGAATACATACTTCGTCTCACCATGTCTGTGGTGACCATGATGCCATTCTAACTTAACCTATTCCTTGACTCCGTCTGTTCATGTATATAACTAAGTATCCTTTAAACTTTTCTAACATATCTGCTGATACCATATCCTTTGGCAGTGTGTTCCAGGCACCTCTATAAAAAGGACTTCTCTCACATCTCCTTTAAACTTTCCCCTCTCATCGTAAACGATGCCTGCCAATACTTGACATTTGCACTCTGGGAAAAAGACATAGACTATCCACCCTATCCATATCTCTCGTGATTTTATCTACTTCTATCAGGTCACCCCTCATCCTCTAACACCCTAATAATAACAGCCCAAGTTTGTCCAATTTCTCCTTAACGTTGATACATGCCAACCCAGACAACAGTTTAGTAAACCTCTTTTTCACCGTCTCCAAGGCCCTTCCTATAGAATGGTGACCAGAACTGGACACAATACTCCAAATGTGTCCTAATTAAAGCTACAGCTGCAGCATGGCTTGCCAACTTTTATGCTCAATGCCCCAACAATGAAGATAACCATGATATATACTTTTTAAAAACCACCTTATCTACTTGTGTTGTCACTTACAGGAAGCTATGGACTAGAACTCCAAGATCTGTCTGTTTATCAAAGCTCTGAAGGGTCCTGCCATCTCCTGTATACTTGCCTCTTGCATTTGATCTCCCAAAATGCATTTGTGTGGATTAAACTCTGTCTGCCATTTCTCCTCTCAACTTTCCAACTGATCTATATCCTGCTGTATCCTTTAATAACCTTCCTCACTACCCACAACTCCAACAACTTTCACGTCATCTACAGTACGCCTAATACTGTTGTAATAAGTCATCCCCAAATTTAGCACTTTCACCCAAGGATAGGTCTTATCCTTTTCCATAGCTACCTAAAACATACTGAATTCCAAATTCCAAAAGAGAATCTACAAGTTTGCTGACAACACCACAGTGGTAGGACAGATATCAAACAATGATGAGTCTGAATACAGAAAGGAGATAGATGGCTTGGTGTCATGGTGCAAGGATAACAACATCTTTCTCAATGTCAGCAAAACTAAAGAAGTGATCATTGACTTCAGAAAGAAGGGAAGAGAATATGCTCCCATCTACATCAACAGAGCGGAGGTTGAGAAGTTTGAGAGTGTCACGTTCCTCGGAGTGACGATTATCAACGACCTGTCCTGGACTTCCCATGTGAATGTCATGGTCAGGAAGGTACAATGATGCTTCTTCTTTCTCAGACAGTTTAGGAAATTCAGCGCTGTCCATAACGATCCTCACCAACTTTTACAGCTGCACTGTAGAAAGCATATTATCCAGGTGCGTAACGGCCTGGTACGACAACTGCTCCACCCAGGGCTGTAAGAAACTACAGAAAGTTGTGTGCACAGTGCAGACCACCACAGAAGCCAAACTCCCATCCATGGCTGCCAACATCATCAAAATGCCCTTCCATGCTGGTAATGTTCTCATACAACCTCTTCTGTTAGGCAGAAGATACAGAAACTTGACCACATGCACCAACAGGTTCAAAAGCAGCTTCTTCCCTGCCATTATTAGACTGATGATTGGATTCTATTATTTCAAATAATGTTGATCCTGTCGATCTTGCTTTGCACATCTCCTGTACAGAGCAGCACGTATGCCTCATTCTGTCTAAGCACCTTATGATCTGTATGCCTTTGCTTGCTATGATCTGCTTGTACTGTACACAATCAAAGCTTTCCACTTACTTCTGGACAGGTGACGACAAGGAATCAAATCAAAATCAGAACATAAAGAGTTCTGCTGTACCTGTTGCTGTGCAAAACAACAAGTTTGGTGCAACTGATTGCATTTTGGTGTAACAATTTCCTACTTGT
This sequence comes from Stegostoma tigrinum, assembly GCF_030684315.1. Classification (NCBI taxonomy): domain Eukaryota; kingdom Metazoa; phylum Chordata; class Chondrichthyes; order Orectolobiformes; family Stegostomatidae; genus Stegostoma; species Stegostoma tigrinum. Next base: position 56,632,448 of record NC_081366.1, read on the forward strand.
TAACAGCATTAAATAATCACAGGCTAGACTACCTTCATGAAGCAAACAAAGAATGTGCTTTTGTCTGCTTGAATGGCTAGCTTGTCCTGGAATGAGACATTAGCATTTTACTAGAGGCTGTGACACTTGGGGCACCACTTTACATCAAGAACGGCTGACCATGAGATTTACTTCCTGTCTGCACATCAGATCTATTGGTTTATCATCAAATTCTCTGGCCACATCATGAACACACCTTCCATGATCATTCTGTCTGAGAAATTAACTTAAATTTGAAATTTCTGGTCCAGTGGGAGGGATTGTGATACTAGACTCCCAATATTACCTGTAGTAAGAAAGACATTGGTGAATGCTATGAAATGTTATATCATTGTATAGTGATATAGTGAATTGTGTTTCAGAGATTCTTAAAACGTCAAGACCAAAAATATATTGTCTTGGAAAACTGAAGCATAGAAGCAAGCCATTTAGGTCAGCGTGTCAGCCATTATTTTCTTCCCATGAGTCATCTAATGGAATTTTAATCTTTAGTTTACATCTCTGAACATCCCCCTTTTTCAGTGATTAATCGTCTTCACAAAATAAATGTTGGACAGTAATAGATAACAATATGATATCTACACGGTGTATTTAGTTTGTCTACTTTTATCCAATTTTGTAATGATCATTTCTTAAACATTCTGATTTGGAAGATGTGGTGGTGTCATAATAATACCTCTAGGCGAGAGGCAAAAACAGAAATAGTTTGAGGAACTCAGCTTCTGCGAAGAAAATATGGAGTTAACATTTAAAATCCAGTGTCCCTTCTACTGAACACTCAGGTGGTGGTAAGGCGGCACTCTGGAGTGAAATGCATCGCAATTGGGAGTTCAGCTGGAGTGAATCAGGATGTGATGGAAAGGTGGGCTAGAGTGAAGCAGGTTGTGATGGGGAGGTGGGCTAGAGTGAAGCAGGTTGTGATGGAGAGATGGGGTGGAGTGAAACAGGTTTCGAAGGGGAAGTGGGCTGGAGTGAAGCAGGCTTCGAAGGGGAGATTGGCCAGAGTGAAACAGAATGTGATAGGGACATGTGCTGGAGTGAAGCAGATTGTGATGGTGACATCAGCTGGAGTGAAGTAGGACATGAAGGTGAAGGAGGCTGGAGTGAAGCAGGATGCAAAGGGGAGGAAGGCTGGAGTGAAGCAGGATGTGACAGGGAGTTGAGCCAGACTGAAGGTATATTCTGTTAGAGGCACAGTTTTGAATCTTGTTCTTTACTGGAGGAGTAGAACGCTTTTGTTCAGCAAGTTTGGTGCATGGAAGAGAAACTATCTCGACATATGCTTTATACACTTAAAATTTTTAACTTGGGGAAAAGAAATGAAACTTGATGTTTAGCACTTAAAGAATATTTAAAATAAATATCAAATGTATGCTCCCTAACCTGTTCTTCCTCTCACCTATCCCCTCCTCCCACCTCAAGCCACACCTCCATTTCCTACCTACTAACCTCATCCCTCCCCCTTGACCTGTCAGTCCTTCCCGGACTGACCTATCTTCTCCCTACCTCCCCACCTACACTCACCTCTCCTGGCTCCATCCCGGCCTCTTTCACTTGTCTGTCTCCTCTCCACCTTATCTTCTCCTCTATCCATCTTTGATCTGCCTCCCCCTCTTTCCCTATTTATTTCAGAACTCTCTCCCCCTCCCCCTTTTCTGATGAAGGGTCTAGACCCAAAATGTCAGCTTTTGTGCCCCTAAAATGCTGCTTGGCCTGCTGTGTTCATCCAGCTCCACACTTTGTTACATAGAATTTATACTGTCGCTATTCAGTGAAATTTGTCATGGAGATGAATGTTCTTTGGTTGAGAGTGTATATTCTGGATATCTCCTTGAAGGTCAAGACATAATGTTCATAATTGGTGAAGACTATCATGATGATTTATAAAGTTTACAACAGTCACAAGTGCTCTTAGCAGAGAATCTCTTACTTTGGAAATGTGTGGAATTTCTTATGTTTCATGTTTATCTGAACTGCTGTTTGTCCTTCAACAAATAAATTGTCTTCCCATGAATCAGTCTGCCCAATTTGTGTATTTAAGGCAGAATGAAAAATTGTGGGCAGTCCTTCGGTTATCCCCTCTGCACTGCATTAATGGTGTGGACCAAATTCTGATCAGAACCAAAGGGTTTGTTCCTTTCAGTTCTCCCAGTTCTTTGTCAAAGCAAATCCTTTCACATTTATTGCATATCCTCTTCCAATGCACCCTTTATCTCACTTCCAATATAATTAAGAACATGATGCAAATAATTTATTTAACATTTTCCCTGTCAATTTCATATCCCACAGTTAGGTTTCACATCCCACTCAAACAACAGTGCCCTCCTCTTTAATTAATCTTTTACTATTAATCCACTTATAAAAATGTTACTGTTTGTCATCATACTAACTGCTAGGCCTTTTCAAAATTGCCTTTTATCTCTTTCAATCTAGTTACTTATCTCCTCACTTGCCTTTCTTTTGGATGCTTTCTTGTAAAGTAGCAGAAGAGTGTTCAGTCATTAGCAAATGCCTCTGCATGCATAATTTATTGATGTTCACTTCAAAACAGATAAGGCCTTCAAGCGTAAACTTTATTGTTTTCAGAGTGAAGAACTATATTCCAGCACTACCAAATTAGAATTGCACTGGTTGGGGCTAAATTAGATTTGAAATCAGGTGCAGGGATTGTAATGACAGTTTCAAGTGAATCACTGCACATTGCTCATTTTGAGCTGAGGATGCTGCAAAATGGCTGCATATTTTAGCAGGCGACCTAAGTTCATACAAGTTTAAAATGATTTAACACTAACCTCACTTGCACTGCTCCCAATGGAGAAAAGGGAATGGGGAATAATTGAAACAAACATCATTGAGCTCAGCGTCTGGGATATGGTTGACATGGTGAAAGATAATGCTTGCTCCTGCCTAATCAGCTGCTTCATACCAGAAAAAGCATTATCACTTCATCTGACATTTATGCCCGGCTCAGGTATGTTGCATGAACTACATAGAGCTATCATAGAAGGAGCAACTGTGCAGCAGGCATGAAAGGCTGGAGCCTGCATGAGGGAAAAAAAGTTCTGTGTTTGTGTCAGCTCCCTGAAGAGTGAAGTCACCCACATGTTTTGTTACAAAGGAGTCACATAAAGACTTCACTGTAGAGGCCTGATGGGCACACAGAAATGTCTCTGATTGAATTGGCTGGTCTGTGAGAAATGCAACTGCCACTGTTGAGCAATATAGAACATAGAACATAGAACAGTACAGCACAGAACAGGCCCTTCAGCCCACAATGTTGTGCCGACCATTGATCCTCATGTATGCACCCTCAAATTTCTGTGACCATATGCATGTCCAGCAGTCTCTTAAATGACCCCAATGATCTTGCTTCCACAACTGCTGCTGGCAACGCATTCTATGCTCTCACAACTCCCTGCGTAAAGAAGGAGTGGTCCAGCTCCAACTTGATACAAGTCATTGCACAGTGCATTCTCTCCAGAATTGCAATGTTAACCAACTTGCTGAGAATATTTACAAATACAAATATCAGAAGAACATATTAAAGCAAAGCAGAAGTGGACCCTGTGGCCCTTCATGCCTGTTCTGCCGTTCAATACGATCATGGCTGATCTAATGTTCCAATTCCACTTTGCCATCCAGTCCTCAAATCTATTGATTCCCTGAAATCAAAATCAATCTCAGATTTAAACACATTCAATAATGGAACATCCACCACTTGCTGGGGTAGAGCTTTCGAAAGAATCACAATGTTTTGAATGAAGAACTTTCTTGTCAACTCATTTCTAAATGATGGTTCCATTTTCCTGAGGCTGTGTCCTGTTTGAAATTCCTCAGCCAGCAGAAACAACTTCACAGCACCCACTTTTCTGAATCTTGTATCTTTAAATATGCAAATATTGTTCTCACCATCTAACCTCTAAAACGTGTTAACAGCATTTCCTCAGTTTCTTGTCAGTGGAAAACTGTTTCCTCTCAGGGACTAATTTATAAATGTTTGCTGTATCACCTCCTATGGCAGTATACCTTTCCTTAGATTTGGAAATAAAAACTACATGCAAGACTCCAGATGTGGTCTCATCAAAGCCCTGTATAATTGTAGCAAGATTTCCTTATTCCTGCATGTTCTCCTTACATTAAAAGCCAATAGTACCTTGCTGCAACTGCATTCTAACTTTCTGTATTCCTTGTGCGAGTCTCTCTGAACATCATAATGTCTGAAGGCTGATGTCTCTGCTTCTATTGTAGCAAAAGCAAAAGCCACCCACCATGTAAATAACGCAGTGGAAGCTTAGCCTGAGGTAATTAAGTCTCAGCTAGCTGCCATGAAAACTCAAACTGCTGCCAAGATGGTTGTAAATGGCAGCACTAAAGGATTATGCAAATTCTCAGAATGGTCCTCTAATCTGCTTTGTAGCAGATTACTTGGAGAACTAAGGGGAGTGACCAAAGTGTTGTAAGCACAAATCAGCCATACTCTCTCATGACAATAGTATTTACACGCCCAGTATTGGCTGTTGCTTTTCAACTAGCCAGCCCAATCTGTTCCCATGCCAATGCATTGTTCCAAAATCAGGCCTTAAGGTCTAGAGATAGTTGAGGGCAACCTGCAAAACCATTTGCTGACCACCAGACACACAGCAACCACTGAGGTAACACCGTATTGGAGCAGTAGACCAGACAAATACAAATTGTAAGATCATCAGTAATCATTGGATGACCCTTAATTCTAGGTTGATGTGCTCCCAGACTAAGGGTTACTGCCATTGCTCTTCATGTGACTGACTGATCGATTCCTGACCTGCATATTTTCAGCACATGGACTAGGATGTTCCACAAGGTAGTGGGATCAGAAATGCAAGATTTGATCCTTTTTTCTCACTTCATCACCACCCTGGCTTATTGTAAAGATGTTATGACTCAAACATCCTGATTGACACCTTGTCACCATGTAGAACAATTGGTTGCAAGCTTCTCCCAGTCATTAATTTCAATGGCATTGCAATCTGAAGGACAGCTTTAGAGTGTTTCTGTAATGTTTTCTTTATCCTCCCCGAGCCTCTAGCCTGTTGACTGTTGAAAAATAGAACATCATAGATGACTGTATCGGCGCCGCCTCTTGCTCCCCAGAGGAGCTTGAACAGTTCATCCACTTCACCAACACCTTCCACCCCAACCTTCAGTTCACCTGGGCCATCTCCAGCACATCCCTCACCTTCCTGGATCTCTCAGTCTCCATCTCAGGCAACCAGCTTGTAACTGATGTCCATTTCAAGCCCACCGACTCCCACAGCTACCTAGAATACATCTCCTCCCACCCACCCTCCTGCAAAAATTCCATCCTCTATTCCCAATTCCTCCGCCTCCGCCGCATCTGCTCCCACAATAAGACATTCCACTCCCGCACATCCCAGATGTCCAAGTTCTTCAAGGACCGCAACTTTCCCCCCACGGTGATCGAGAACGCCCTTGACCGTGTCTCCCGTATTTCCCGCAACACATCCCTCACACCCCGCCCCCGCCACAACCCCCCAAAGAGGATCCCCCTCGTTCTCACACACCACCCTACCAACCTCCGGATACAACGCATCATCCTCCGACACTTCCGCGATTTACAATCCGACCCCACCACCCAAGACATTTTTCCATCCCCACCCCTGTCTGCTTTCCGGAGAGACCACTCTCTCCGTGACTCCCTTGTTCGCTCCACACTGCCATCCAGCCCCACCACACCCGGCACCTTCCCCTGCAACCGCAGGAAATGCTACACTTGCCCCCACACCTCCTCCCTCACCCCTATCCCAGGCCCCAAGATGACATTCCACATTAAGCAGAGGTTCACCTGCACATCTGCCAATGTGGTATACTGCATCCACTGTACCCGGTGTGGCTTCCTCTACATTGGGGAAACCGAGCGGAGGCTTGGAGACCGCTTTGCAGAACACCTCCGCTCAGTTCGCAACAAACAACTGCACCTCCCACTCGCAAACCATTTCCACTCCCCCTCCCATTCTTTAGATGACATGTCCATCATGGGCCTCCTGCAGTGCCACAATGATGCCACCTGAAGGTTGCAGGAACAGCAACTCATATTCCACTTGGGAACCCTGCAGCCCAATGGTATCAATGTGGACTTCACCAGTTTCAAAATCTCCCCTTCCCCAACTGCATCCCTAAACCAGCCCAGTTCGTCCCCTCCCCCCACTGCACCACACAACCAGCCCAGCTCTTCCCCCCAACCCACTGCATCCCAAAACCAGTCCAACCTGTCTCTGCCTCCCTAAACGGTTCTTCCTCTCACCCATCCCTTCCTCCCACCCCAAGCCGCACCCCCATCTACCTACTAACCTGATCCCACCTCCTTGACCTGTCCATCTTCCCTGGACTGACCTATCCCCTCCCTACCTCCCCACCTATACTCTCTTCACCTATCTTCTTTAGTCTCCATCTTCGGTCCGCCTCCCCCTCTCTCCCTATTTATTCCAGTTCCCTCTCCCCATCCCCCTCTCTGATGAAGGGTCTAGGCCCGAAACGTCAGCTTTTGTGCTCCTTGGATGCTGCTTGGCCTGCTGTGTTCATCCAGCCTCACATTTTATTATCTTTTAACATCATAGATGAGATGGCTTTCAGCCTGAGGGCTACGTTCGGTTCATTGAAATTGATACTGCAGTTTTGTCTAGAGCTAGCTTCAAGAAAAACACAAATATTTACTTGAAGGTCCTCACAATGAATTCAGAAAATGTGGCAGAAATTTTACTGGCAGAATTTCTCCAGTGCTGTTATGTGTTGCTGATACACACTCCTGGTCTCACTGGAGTACAGAAGTATGATGAAAATAAGTGCTGTCATGGTGTAACTTTTGTTGATTAGTGAAGGTCTTTGTTAGCAAACACTTACTGCCATCGAAGGCTGCACAGGCTCAGTTAATCCAACATGAGTTGAAGTGGTGGACCTTCTTGTTAAATGTGGCTTCTAACAGAGTTGGCTGCTAAGGTATGGGATGCGCTCAAAATATTCCACAGTGTTTCCATCAACAATAATGACAGAACTTCCAGAGGAAAAAAATCGATGTATAAGCCCTAAAACAGTACAATTGAAGAGAAGAGTTCCAAGTGCAGCCTATGAAGAACCTGGAGAATCCAAATCTAATCTAGAACAGTGAAATCAAGTAAAGTCAGCTATATTAAATTTCCATGCTCAGAAAATTTGGGTTTAGCTTTCAGGATTGGGTTGACAGAAACAATCCTGAAATATATGACTGCCTAGAATAAAGATGAGCAGCCTTCATTGTCAGCAAGAACAAACGAAGGTCAATATTCCAACAGCTCATGTTTGAATCCCAAAGGCAAATTGGAAGAAAAAGTACATCTAATAAGAAGAGAAAACCTAAAAGATCCGACTATCACAATGGCTGAAGACACCAGGGCGATCTACAGACCAAGGTCAAATGTACAAAATTTCCCTTCCTTCAAGGATTAGGAATCTCCTCTTAAGGATGATAATTCTGTGCATCAGTCCTGCAAAGAACATTCAGAATGACTCCTCAACAATGAATCTACAATGACAGATGATACTCTCTAGCTATTCTCCCATAGCCTGTGGTAGAATCCATAGGTGAACATTATTGATAGGAGAGCTGTAATAAACTAGCAAACAATGAAAAAACAACAAAGGCTAAAGCCTCAGGGACATTCCAGCTGAGGTTTGCAACAAGACCGACTTGTGATCACATTAAGATTCTATTCAATCATCCTGTGAATTTGGGAGAGAAAAGAACTCTCAATGACTTCAGGAATACGACAGTTGTAACTACTTCTTAGAAGAGAGATAAATCTTGCCGTGGAGCTATCAGGGTATTTCCTCCTTTCCCATGACCATAAAAAATTCTGACATGCATTCTTAGAATTGCCTACTTCCTGCAGCTAAGGAAATCCTTAGAGGATGTGGTTTTAGGCTTTCCAGTGACACCTGTGTCATGCTGTTTGTGGCTGGACAAATCCAAGTAAAAAACCAGGAATCCATCATTGTTTTTATTGACTTGACTAAAGATCTTGATTCAGTAAATCATAAAGGTCTGTGGACGGAGCCCCAAGATTTCATTTTCTAATAAACTTAATCACAACTACAATTGCCTTACAATTATATAACTGCAATTATGTTGAGTGGGAGATCTGATACAGACACCTTCAAAATCTGAACCTCTGTCAAGGGAGATTGTATGATAGCCCTCTCACTATTTACAATTTTCTTAACAGTGACTGTTCATCTCATCAAAGATCAACTATTCTCTGTGGAAAATCTCTTTAATCTCAGCTGCCTTGATGCCAAACTAAAATCACTGTCACAGACATCTATGATGCTTCAACAATGAATCCACAATGGCAGATGATACTCTCTTAGACACTACGGTAGAATCCAAAGGTGAATATAATTGATAGGAGATTTGTAACAAGAAACCAAACAGATGAAAAACAACAAAGACTGAAGACTCAGAGATATACCAGCTGAGGTCTTCACTCTGGCCGCCTTGTGCTTACTTTAAAACTCCACAGAATTAGATTAGATTCCTTACAGTGTGGGAACAGGCCCTTCGGCCCAACAAGTCCACACCGCCCTTTGGATCATCCCATCCAGACCCATCCCCCTATAACCCACACACCCCTGAACACTACAGGCAATTTAGCATGACCAATCCACCTAGCCCGCACATCTTTGGACTGTGGGAGGAAACTGGAGCACCCGGAGGAAACCCACACAGACACGGGGAGAAAGTGCAAACTCCACACAGACAGTTACCTGAGGCTGGAATCAAACCCGGGTCCCTGGTGCTGTGAGGCTGCAGTGCTAAACACAGAGCCACCGTGCCGCCCCAATTGTTCTGCGCATTTGGGAGGTAAGAGAACACTCAATCACTGTACCACGTTTGCAAGCCACTCATAACTTCTTCAAAATTACATGCAAGAGGCTTGGCCAGTCATTGGGTGTTTGGCAAAACAAAACTCACATCACTCAGACCTGGTTAATCAAATATTTCACCCATCAGTCAAAAGTAAATCCAATAGATGAAGCAAGACAAGGGAGTTTTGTTTTAACAATGTGCTTGCCAGTTTTTGCATGCCGTATTTAATGACCAGGGCAAAAGCATTGAAATGACAATACAAATTGCCTTGTGGTACCCGTACTTGGACATTCATGTGCATTTGTAAAGTACATATATATTTACAAGAATTTTGTACAGCTTCACAAGCCACCACTAAGCAGGATGATGGATACCATGAGATGCTATCCAAGTACCATAGAAGGCGACCATGTAACATACAGAAAATGAGACAATACTAACCTCGGCAACCTTCTTAAGACCAATAGGTTCTTGCCTAACGTACATGTAAATTCACTGTCCAGATAAGATGACTTACATTTTCAGCTATCTCTATTTAAATTATGGTCTTGACAATAGCACATTCCTTAGATGTTACCTGAAAACAAAGCAGCACATAATGAAGCAATTTTGTTTTATTTCAACAGCTGTTGCCACTCACTCCCCAATACCAAGCACCTGTATTCTGAATGTATCCAGAAGCCCATTAAATGCTGCTCAAACAGTCAATCTTCCAATAACTGTAAGTACCTGCTGTGTATGGCCGGGGGTACAACACAATCACATAACTTACCTGACCTTGCTGTGCTGTTATGCTAGTCTAAATTAATTGTCCCTGTGCTATGAAGCAGCTTTTTAAAATATATATACTGACTGTGGATAAGGAAAATCATTCTAAATTTCATAATGCTACTCTTGGATTGATTATTCTATCTTCTGAAGACAGCTATGTTCACTTATGTTGAGTTTACTGCTTTTCCTAGAAAATCGACACTGATTTGTAGATTTTCAACTTTTCATGCTGTTGGCAAACATAGAGGTAAACATAGAAAAGGACAGCACAGTGCAGGCCCTTCGGCCCACGATGTTGTGCTGTGGAATAATCCTAATCCAGAACTAAAATAACCTAACCTACATTCCCCTCAATTCACTGCTGTCCATGTGCATGTCCAGCAGTTGCTTAAATATCATTAATGACTCCGCTTCCACGACTACCACTGGTAAACTATTCCATGTGCTCACAACTTCTCTGGGTGAAGAACCCCCCCTCTGACATCTCCTCTATACCTTCCTCCTAACACCATTAAAACTATGACCCCTCGTGGCAGTCAATCCTGCCCTGGGGAAAAGTCTCTGGCTATCGACTCTATCCATGCCTCTCATTACCTTGTACACCTCGATCACCTCTCTTCCTCCTTCTCTCCAGAGAGAAAAGTCCGAGCTCAGTCAACCTCTCCTCGTAAGACAAGCCCTCCAGTCCAGGCAGCATCCTGGTAAACCTCCTTTGCACCCTCTCCAAAGCCTCCACATCTTTCCTATAATAGGGCGACCAGAACTGGACACAATATTCCAAGTGTGGTCTCACCATTGTTTTGTAGAGCTGCAGCATAATTTTGTGGCTCTTAAACTCAATCCCCCTGTTAATGAAAGCCAAAACACCATATGCTTTCTTAACAACCTTATCTACCTGGGTAGCAACTTTGAGGGAGCTATGCACTTGAACACCAAGATTCCGCTGTTCCTCCACACTGCCGAGAATCCTGCCCTTAATCCTATATTCAGCATTTAAGTTCGACCTTCCAAAATGCATCACTTCGCATTTATCCAGGTTGAACTCCATCTGCCATTTCTCAGCCCAGCTCTGCAGTCTGTCAATGTCTCGCTGAAGCCTGCAATAGCCCTCGATACTATCAACGGCACCTCCAACCTTTGTGTCATCAGCAAACATACTAACCCACCACTCAACATCCTCATCCAAGTCATTTATAAAAACTACAAAGAGCAGAGGCCCAAGAACAGACCCCTGCGGGACATCACTCAGCACTCAGCACAAAGGTGTTAAATTCTTCTGGATAGTAGAATATATAAAACTTGAATTGTCTGTTATAATCCATTGATACTGAAATTTCACATACTGAATCATATGGTACCCTGAGTGGCATGTTTCTGATGTAAAATGGTACCTAGCCCTCTACCTTCTAATACAACCTGACCTGGTGCTGATAATACTGGGAATGTTAGATAAAGCGCACATTAGAAGCATCATCCCCTATACCCCAAACTCCACCACCAGACACCACCCCCATCAACTGTTTAAACCAAAAGCAACAAAGTCTGGAGGCCAAATATTGGCAAAATTTTCTGGCATATCTTCATGTCATGTGGAATGAAACAAATTGGCTAAAGACTGGCATGTGTGATTCTGGGGACCTCTGGAGGAGGCCAGGATGGATCATCCACTCTGCCCTTCCATATGCTTCAGGTTTGATTTGTGCACTAATGTGTTTTCCTCTCCCATCATGTAAGATGGGGATAGTTATGGACCCTACTCCTCCAATTAGGTGCTTAACTGGGCTGGTTTTGGGATGCAGTGGGAGAATCCGCCATCTACAATCTGACCCCACAGACATTTTTCCATCCCCACCCTTGTCTGCCTTCCGGAGAGACCGCTCTCTCCATGACACCCTTGTCCGCTCCACACTATCCTCCAACCCCACCACACCCGGCACCTTCCCCTGTAACCGCAAGAAGTGCTACACTTGCCCCCACACCTCCTCCCTCACCACTATCCCAGGCCCCAAGATGACTTTCCATATAAAGAAGATGTTCACCTGCACATCTGTCAATGTGGTATACTGTATCCATTGTACCCGGTGTGGCTTCCTCTACATTGGGGAAACCAAGCAGAGGCTTGGGGACCACTTTGCAGAACACCTCCGCTCGATTCGCAGTAAACAACTGCACCTCCCAGTCACAAACCATTTCAACTCCCCCTCCCATTCCTCAGATGACATGTCCATCATGGGCCTCCTGCAGTGCCACAATGATGCCACCCGAAGGTTGCAGGAACGGCAACTCATATTCCGCTTGGGAACCCTGAAGCCCAATGGTATCAATGTGGACTTCACAAGCTTCAAAATCTCCCCTTCCCTCACTGCATCCCAAAACCAGCCCAGTTCTTCCCCTCCCCCCACTGCATCACAAAACCAGCCCAGCTCGTCCCTTCCCCCCACTGCATCCAAAAACCAGCCCAGCCTGTATCTGCTTCCCTAACCTGTTCTTCCACTCACCCATCCCTTCCTCCCACCTCAAGCTGCACCTCCATTTCCTACCTACTACCTCATCCCACCTCCTTGACCTGTCCGTCTTCTCTGGACTGACCTATCCCCTCCCCACCTATATTCTCCTCTCCACCTATCTTCTTTTCTCTCCCTATTTATTCCAGAACCCTCTCCCCATCCCCCTCTCTGATGAAGGGTCTAGGCCCGAAATGTCAGCTTTTGTGCTCCTGAGATGCTGCTTGGCCGGCTGTGTTCATCCAGCTTCACACTTTGTTATCTTGGATTCTCCAGCATCTGCAGTTCCCATTATCACAGGATAAGATCATTTCAGCTTTTCCATCTTGCTGGTACCCTCACCACCTGCCCCAGATCCAGTCTCACAGCTAGGTCCTTAGAATTCACCCAACTCAGTCAGCATGGCGCTACTGATCCATTGTTGGATGGGTATTCAAATGACCTATTCAGAGCATATTCTATAGCCTTTGATACATTCGATGCTTCTTCCAATTAATGTCTAATATGAAGAAGCTCCAATCAATCAATTCTGGTTGAGGAGCAGCGCTAGCGGGAGCTTGGACCAGGGGCTTGTCGGGAAGCCGGTGAGTCACTGTTTTTGATTCTATAACAAGCTTACCTCGTGAATAGGTGGAGGTACACTGAGCAGGAGCGGACACGGGTCTGCTGAGCAAATGAGGTAATATATTTGTGTGATAATAAAATGTGAGGCTGGATGAACACAGCAGGCCCAGCAGCATCTCAGGAGCACAAAAGCTGACGTTTCGGGCCCAGATCCTTCATCTCTCTGATGAAGGGTCTAGGCCCGAAACGTCAGCTTTTGTGCTCCTGAGATGCTGCTGGGCCTGCTGTGTTCATCCAGCCTCACATTTTATTATCTTGGATTCTCCAGCATCTGCAGTTCCCATGATCACTAATATATTTGTGTGGTTGCATTACCCGAAACACTACTCAGATAGTGTCTCCCAAACATCCTCCTCCTCTATCCAAAAGAAAAGTTCTGTGAGTCTGATTGGTAAGGTAACAACTTTATTTTTTATTCTTTATTTTTTAACAGTCTCTTTGGGAATTTAGAATAATGGGAACGGAGGTCAGGGCAGTTGAATGTTCCTCCTGCAGAATGTGGGAGGTAAGGGTCACCACTAGTGTCCCTGCTGACTACATCTGCGGGAAGTGCACCCAACTCCAGCTCCTCGAAAACCGCGTTAGGGAACTGGAGCTGGAGCTGGATGAACTTCGGATCATTCGGGAGGCAGAGGGGGTTATTGAGAGGAGTTACAGGGAGGTAGTCACTCCTCGGGCACAAGAAAAAGGCAGATTGGTTACGGTCAGGGGACTGAAAGGGAACCAGCAGGCAGTGCAGGGATCCCCTGTGGCCATTCCCCTCAACAATAAGTATACCGTTTTGGATACTGTTGGGGGAGGGGACTTACCAGAGGAAGGCAGTGGGGCACAGGTCTCTGGCACAGAGTCTGTCCCCGCTGCTCAGAAGGGAAGGGGGAAGAGGCGCAGAGCAGTAATCATTGGGGACTCCATAGTTAGGGGACATATAGGAGGTCGTTTGGGTCGAGAGAGACTCACAGTTGGTGTGTTGCCTCCCCGGTGCCAGGGTGCGTGATGTCTCTGATTGTGTTTTTGGGATCCCTAAGGGGGAGCAGCCCCAAGTCGTGGTCCACATTGGCACCAATGACATAGGTAGGAAGAGAGATGGGGATTTAAGGCAGAAATTCAGGGAGCTAGGATGGAAGCTTAGAGCCAGGACCAACAGAGTTGTTGTCTCTGGTTTGTTGCCCGTGCCACGTGCTAGTGAGGCGAGGAATAGGGAGAGAAAGGAGTTGAACACGTGGCTACAGGGATGGTGCAGGAGGGAGGGTTTTGGATTCTTGGATAATTGGGGCTCTTTCTGGGGTAGGTGGGGCCTCTTCAAGCAGGATGGTCTTCACCTGAACCAGAGGGGTATCGATATCCTGGGGGGGAAATTTGCTAAGGCTATTCGGGTGGGTTTAAACTAATTCAGCAGGGGGATGGGAACCAAAATTATAGTTCAAGTATAGAAAAGGTTGAGAGTAGGGAGGTCCGAAATAAAGTTTCAGGGACACAAGATGGCGCCGGCAAGCAAGAGGTTGGTTTGAAGTGTGTCTACTTCAATGCCAGGAGCATCCGGAATAAGGTGGGTGAACTTGCAGCATGGGTTAGTACCTGGGACTTCGATGTTGTGGCCATTTCGGAGACATGGATAGAGCAGGGACAGGAATGGTTGTTGCAGGTTCCGGGATTTAGATGTTTCAGTAAGAACAGAGAAGATGGTAAAAGGGGGGAAGGTGTGGCATTGTTGGTGAAGGACAGTATTACAGTTGCAGAAAGGATGTTTGGGGACTCGTCAACTGAGGTAGTATGGGCTGAGGTTAGAAACAGGAAAGGAGAGGTCACCCTGTTGGGAGTTTTCTATAGGCCTCCGAATAGTTCCAGAGATGTTGGGGAAAGGATAGCAAAGATGATTCTCGATAGGAGTGAGAGAGACAGGGTAGTTGTCATGGGGGACTTCAACTTTCCAAATATTGACTGGGAACACTATAGTTCAAGTACTATAGATGGGTCAGTTTTTGTCTAGTGTGTGCAGGAGGGCTTCCTGACACAGTATGTAGATAGGCCAACAAGGGGCAAAGCCACATTAGATTTGGTACTGGGTAATGAGTCCGGCCAGGTGTTAGATTTGGAAGTAGGTGAGCACTTTGGTGATAGCGATCACAATTCTATTATGTTTACTTTAATGATAGAGAGGGATAGGTATATACCAGTGGGCAAGAGTTATAGCTGGGGGAAAGGCAATTACGATGAGATTAGGCAAGATTTAGGGAGCATAGGATGGGGAAGGAAACTGCAGGGGATGGTCACATGAGAAATGTGGATCCTATTCAAGGAAAAGCTCTTGTGTGTCCGAGATAAGTATGTACCTGTCAGGCAGGGAGGAAGCTGTAGTGTGCGGGAGCCATGGTTTACGAAGGAGGTGGAATCTCTGGTCAAGAGGAAGAAGGCAGCTTATGTTAGGATGAGATGTGAAGGCTCCGTTAGGGTACTTGAGGGCTACGAGGTAGCCAGGAAAGACCTAAAGAGAGAGCTCAGAAGAGCCAGGAGGAGACATGAGAAGTTGTTGGCGGATGGGATCAGGGTAAACCCTAAGGCTTTCTATAGGTATTTAAGGAATAAAAGAATGACGAAAGTAAGATTAGGGCCAATCAAGGATAGTAGTGGGAAGTTGTGTGTGGAGTCAGAGGAGATAGGGGAAGCACTAAATGAATATTTTTTGACAGTATTCACTCTAGAAAATGACAATGTTGTCAAGAATACTGAGATACAGGCTACTAGACTAGGTGGGATTGAGGTTCACAAGGAAGAGGTATTAGAAATCCTACAGAGTGTGAAGATAGATAAGTCCCCTGGGCCAGATGGGATTTATCTTAGGATCCTCTGGGAAGTCAGGGAGGAGATTGCTGAGCCTTTGGCATTGATCTTTAACTCGTCATTGTCTACAGGAATAGTGCCAGACGACTGGAGGATAGCAAGTGTGGTTCCCCTGTTCAAGAAGGGGAATAGAGACAACCCTGGTAATTATAGACCAGTGATCCTTATCTCAGTTGTTGGTAAAGTGTTGGAAAAGATTATGAGAGATAGGATTTATAATCATTTGGAAAAGAATAAATTGATTAGGGATAGTCAGCACGGTTTGCCTCACAAACCTTACTGAGTTCTTTGAGAAGGTGACCAAACAGGTAGATGAGAGTAAACCGGTTGATGTGGTGTATATGGATTTCAGCAAGGTGTTCGATAAGGTTCCCCACAATAGGCTATTGTACAAAATGTGGAGGAATGGGATTGTGGGAGATATAGCAGTTTGGATCGGAAATTGGCTCGCTGAAAGGAGACAGAGGGTGGTAGTTGATGTGAAATGTTCATCCTGAAGACCAGTTACTAGTGGTGTACCGCAAGGATCTGTGTTGGGTCCACTGCTGATTGTCATTTTTATAAATGACCTGGATGAGGGCGTGGAAGGATGGGTTAGTAAATTTGCAAACGACACTAAGGTCGGTGGAGTTGTGGATAGTGACGAAGGATGCTGTAGGTTGCAGAGAGACATAGATAAGCTGCAGAGCTGGGCTGACAGGTAGCAAATGGAGTTTAATGCGGACAAGTGTGAGTTGATGCACTTTGGTAGGAGTAACCGGAAGGCAAAGTACTGGGCTAATAATAAGATTCTTGGTAGTGTAGACGAGCAGAGAGATCTCGGTGTCCATGTACACAGATCTTTGAAAGTTGCCACCCAGGTTGACAGGGCTGTTAAGAAGGCATACAGTGTTTTAGCTTTTATTAACAGAGGGATCGAGTTCCGGAACCAAGAGATTATGCTGCAGCTGTACAAAATTCTGGTGTGGCCACACTTGGAGTATTGCGTACAGTTCTGGTCACCACATTATAAGAAGGATGTGGAAGCTTTGGAAAGGGTGCAGAGGAGATTTACTAGGATGTTGCCTGGTATGGAGGGAAGGTCTTACGAGGAAAGGCTGAGGGACTTGAGGCTTTTTTCGTTAGAGAGGAGAAGATTGAGAGGTGACTTAATTGAGACACATAAAATAATCAGAGGGTTAGGTAGGGTGGATAGGGAGAGCTTTTTTCCTAGGATGGTGATGGCGAGCATGAGTGGACATAGCTTTAAATTGAGGGGTGAAAGATATAGGACAGATGTCAGAGGTAGTTTCTTTACTCAGAGAGTAGTGAGGGAATGGAATGCTTTGCCTGCAACGGTAGTAGATTCACCAACTTTAAGTACATTTAAGTCATCATTGGACAAGCATATGGACATACATGGAATAGTGTAGGTTAGATGGACTTCAGATCGGTATGACAGGTCGGCACAACATCAAGGGCCAAAGGGCCTGTACTGTGCTATTATGTTCTATAATCAGCTAACAAGAAGCACGGGTGCAGTTGGTGGTAATCAGTAGGAAGTTTCCTTACCCATATTTGACTTAGTTCCATAAGACTTCATGAGGTTTAGAGGCAATCTTGAGGACTCCAGGATAACTCCCTCCTGATTGTGTACAACTATGCTGCCAGCTCTGATATGCCTGCTTGCTGGTAGAACTGAACGTATTGGAAAATGGCAACATAGACGTCAGAGACATTTTCTATAAAGTATGATTCAAAGAGAATGATTGTGCCAGATTGTTGCCTGAATATTCTGTGGGACAGCTGTCCAGGTTTTGACACAATCTCCCAGGAACTAGTAAGGAGGACTTTGTAGCATCCACAGACTGGATGCATCATTATTATTTGCAATACCTAGGTAGATACTGGGATGCGAGACCAATTTCATTCCTTTTAGTCAGTGTGGAGCTGCTGCAGAGCTTAGATCAGATCCATTGATTGTGAGTTTACTTATTATGTCTCTATGACTGTTTGGCTGCACTATTTGCACTATTCGGCATGCAGCTTCACCACATTTACACTTCATGTTTAGGTATGCTTCGTACTGATCCTGACATACTGTCTCTAACTTTTCATTGAACCAAGTTTGGCTCCCTAGCTTGAAGGTAATGGTTGTGTGGGGCATATGCTGAGTATGAGGTTGCAGCAGGTCAGGCAGCATCAGAGGAGCAAGAGACCCCATGTTCTGGGTCAGGGCCCTTCAATAGGACTGAGGAGGGGGAAGGGAGCTGGAGAATGAATAGAGGGAGGAGGGGTGGGGCTGGGGCAAGATAGGTTGGACCCCACCCCTCCTCTCCGTATTTATTTCTCAGCTCCCGCCCCTTTCCCAGACTTGATGAAGAGTCCCAACCCAAAATATCAACTCTCCTGCTCATCAGATGCTGCCAGATCTGCTGTGATCCTCCAGCTCCGCACTGTATTGACTCTGACTCCAGCATTTGCAGCTCTTGCCATCTAATTCCCTCTAGACCGAGAAAAGATATTAATTTATAGAAGTATAGAAATCAATGGGATGTTATCCCTATAACATCTCACCTTCACAAGGTCAGATGCAGAAATATACATCCCTGCCTGCAGCCAATTAAATATCAGTGGTGCTGGGATTAAGCCCTTATATGGGCATTAAGTACATGTATTAGGGCTAACTGGCATCTGGACTTTCCACTGTGGACTTGGACATTGTGAGGCAGGGTCTCCAGCCCACACTCTCTTGCTCAATTAATCGACCACCACCCTCCCCACCCCTGAATTTAAAGAGAGTTGGGGACATGAAACTCCACCCACTGATGAAGAGTCACTGGATTCAAAACATTAACTCTGCTTTGTCACCACTGATGCTGCCATAACTGCTGAGTAATTTCTGATTTTGATACAAAATGTTGAGTGATGTCTTTGCTGGTATTTTGTGGTATGAATTTTCAAAGCCTATGAAAACCTCTTTAGCAATTAAAAGCAAAAGCGATGAAAAGTGCTTCTCTTCCAGCCTAGCCATTTAGCAGTCAAGTGGAAAGGAAGTCAGCTGTCTGCTTCCTATCTGCTAGTTATGGAGAGAGAGGGGAAAAGTGACAGTCATGCCTTGCTACAGTTGAACAGTCTGCCAGTGAACAAAATATAAAAACTATTGTTGAGTTATTAGAACAACCAGCTGTTTTGACAAGGCTGATTTTCAGTATGAATTTGTGATTATTTCGTTTTATAAGTTTTACTTGAGTATTAAACAGTAAAGCTTGTCCCTCCTAAATCAAGAGGCACATGGTTTTTATCAATACACTTTACGAGCCCAGATAATCCACTTTTACAATATTAACGAGTTGTCAGAAAAAGAAAATGTTTCTGATAAAGTCACCATCTCAGCAGCATTGTACAAACCTTATGCATCATTTGCAAGTTTCAGACAAATCAATGTAAGCTGTGCAAATAAAAAGGAGATTCAAAATAGATCCTTGTTGGACGTCTGCCAGTATTCAACCAAGTGTAGTCCTAGGTCCATCCAAAACTATCCTTCTAAACTGCCAGAATGATAAGGTTGACCTAATAAAAGGCTGTCAGTTTGCAGCATAAGCAGGCAATCTATGATCAATACTATTAAATGCATAATGTGAACAAAACCTAAAAATCTCTTTAAAACTTCAAATAACCTATGAACAAAAGTGTTCAATAAATTGAATAAAATATCTGGTATTGACTATTTTATTTTCAGGTTAGACAATGATGATGATTGAGTGAAAATGCTTCCATATTGTGAACATGTTTTATCATGCTATATCACACAATCACTGTGCGAAATGGGATAGACTTTGAGCAGACCTAGCAGATCAAGAATGGGCATCCATGAGGCACTGCGAGCCATCAACAGCAGCAGAATTATCATCCAGCACAATCTGCAAGCTCATGACTGGCATATTCCTCACTCAACAATTACCATCAAGATCGTGGATCATTCCTGTTCAATGAAGAGTGCAAGAGGGCATGCCAGAGGCAGCACCAGCCATACCTAAAAATAATGTGTCAACTAGGCAAAGCTACAAAACAGGCTTTTGCTAGCAATGCGTAAAATTACACGCTTCTACAACCAGCTGATCACATCTAAACTCTGCAGTCTTGCTACATCCAGTTGTAATGGTGATGGACAGCTAAACAGCTCATTGAAGGAAGAGGCCAGGAGACAATAAGGGCTGCAAATGCTGGAAACCAGAGTCTATAGGTGTGACACTGGAAAAGCACAGCAGGTCATACAGCATCTGAAGAGCAGGAAAGCTAATGTTCGGGTTTTGGCCTGAAATGTTGACTTTCCTGCTCTTTCGATGTTGTCTGGCCTGCTGTGCTTTTCCAGCCTCACACAGAAAGACAAAGGAAAAGGCCACACAAACATGTCCACCCTCAATAACGGGGGAGCCCAGCACATCAATGCAGAAATTAAGGCTGAAGCATATGCAACAAACTTCAGCCAGAATTGCTGAATGGATGATCCATCTTGGCCTCCTTCAGAGGTTCCCAGCAGTACAAATGCCAATCTTCAGCCAATACGATTCACTCCATAGGGTGTCAAGAAATGTCTAGAAGCACTGGATACTGCAAGGGCCGTGGGCCCTGACACTATTCCAGCAACAGTACTTAAGACCTGTGCTTCAGAATTTGCCACTTGAGTAACTGAGCTGTTCTAGTACAGCTATAACACTGGCATCTTTCCAACAGAGCAGAAAAGTTGCCAGGCATGTTTTGTAACTTAAGCAGGCCAAATAAAGCCCAGCCAAAGACTGCCCCATCAGTCTTGATCATCTGCAAAGCGATGGCAGGTATCATCAACAGTGCTATCAAGCAGCACCTGCTCAGCAATAACTTGCTCAATGATGCCCTGTTTGGGTTCTGCCACGGCCATTCAATCCCTAACCTCATTACAACCTGGCCTTGATCCAAATGTGGAAAGAAGAGCTGAATTCCAGCGTTGAGATGTGAGTGACAGCCCTTGACCCCAAGGTCACATTTGACTGAGTATGACATCTAGGACCCCTAGCAAAATTGAAGCCAATGGGAATCGGGGGTAAACTCTCTATGGGTTGTTGTCATGTTTGGCACATAGGAACGGGGTTGTGGCAGTTGGAGGTCAGTCATCTCAGGTCTTGAACGTCTCTGCAGGAGTTCATCAGAATCGTGTCCCAGGCCCAACCATCTTCAGCTGCCTCATCAATGCAATTCCCTCCAATATAGAGTCAGAAGGAATTGCACAATGTGCAGCACCCTTCATGACTCCTCAGATACTGTAGCAGACCATGTTCAAATTTAATAAGATCTGGATGAGTTGGGCGACATGTGGTAAGTAGCATTAGTGGCGCACAAGTGCCAAGTAGTGACCATCTGCAATAAAAGAGAATTTAACCATCATCCCTTGATGTTCAATGGCCTTACCTTCACTGACTCCCACATTACAATCCTATGAGTTATCCTTGACCAGAAACTGAATTGAACCAACCATTATAAAGCCTGCGCTACAAGGACCATCAGAAGCCAGGAATCCTGCAATAAGTAACTTACCTCCTGACTCCCCAAAGCCTGTTCACCATCAACAAGACACAAGTCAAGAATGTGATGGAATACTATGCCCTGCCTGGATGAGTGCAGCTCCAACATTAGTCAAGAGGCTTGACACAATCAGTACAATCTTCAAAGAGAAATGATCCCGGTCTATCTAATCATTCCCAATAAGACCCTGTTGACCCTGTCCACTAACGTTATGACTCACTAACCTGGTAAATCTTTCTGAATAATGAGTTTCACCAATTCCTTGATGAGTGGTCAGGCTAACTGACAATTCCTTATTTTACTTTTCCTGCCTTTCCCAAATAATGGTGTTACAAATGTTACATTTCAATCCATTTACTGGAAAATCTCATATGCTGGACTGATATTGTCCTTTCCAGCAGCTGGGAAACTCCTGGAAGGATAAGAAAAGTTCATTAGTTATCATAATCTTTAAAAGAATGAGAAATTCCATTGAGCACAACTAAGTTTGTCAAATGTTCCAAACCATATTCACAGCCTGAAGAAATTTTTACCTTCTTGTTATTTGGATACTAAGACTATATCTTTTATCACTGTCTAATACTAATAATCTCTGCCTTTTAGTTCCGATGCTGTAATGAAGCCCACACTAGTTGCAGAAAGATAAGTGAAACCAATATATTTTCAAATTGTTCATGAGACCTTATGACATAGCTTTCAGTCACCCACAGATTTAACACTGTGGATTCTCACAGTCCAAGTACTAAACTTTTCTCCAATGCACTGTCTGATTTGAACAGCAGCAAAAAAATAAAGAACCACATAGCAACATGTACAACATGGCTTGACTTCAATTATCTGCCATTATCACGATATTGGCATGGAGGCAGGGCCAAAACATTGTTGGATTTTCCATCTTATTGGTGTTTTACTGAGCAACTGCAACAGCTGCCAGGTTAGTGATTCTTAGGCAATGGCAGTAGTCAACAGATAAAAGAAAAGCATCCAGAAGTGCAAGTTCATAGTTATTTGAAAGCAGAGTTGCAGGTAAATAGGATAGTGAAGAAGGCATTTGGCATGTTTGCCTTTATTTGTCAGTGTATTGAACATAGGGGTTGGGAGGTCACGTTGCGGTTGTACGGGAAATTGGTATACTGCAATGGAATACTGCATGAAATTCTTGTGTCCCTGCTGTAGGAAGAATATTATGAAAATTGAAAGGCTTCAGAAAAGATTTATAAGAGTTTATGCTGCCAGGGTTTGAGGGTTTGAGCTAAAGCAAGAGGCTGAATAGGCAGTGGCTATTTTCCCTCAAGTATCAGAGGCTGAGGGGTGACCCTGAGATTATAAAATCACGAAGGGCATGGATAGGATGAACAGCCAAGGTTTCTTCCTCGATGTGGGGCATATGAAACTAGACAGAATAGGTTTAAGATAAGACGAGAAAGATTTAAAAGGAACCGAAGGGGAACTTATTCACGCAGGGTGTGCTGTGCATATGGAACAAGTTGCCAGAGAGTGTGGCGGAGGCTGGTACAATAACAACATTTAAAAGGCATCTAGATGGGTACGTGAATAGGAAGGTTTTAGAGAGATATTCGCCAAATACTGGCAAATGGGACTAGAGTAATTTAAAATATCTGGTTGTCATGGGTGAGTTTTACCAAAGGGTCTCTTCCCATGATGTATAACTCTATGACTCTAAGTAGTCTTTATGCTCTTGGCATAGGATCCAAAGTAGGTCATAGTCATATAATCATGAAAATATTTTCAGTAATGTAATAAGCTTCATGTTATTTACTTAACAAGTTAGACCAGAAAGATGGCTGGCCTAATCTATGCTGGACCACTTTGGCCTTAAAATAGCTCATTTGCAATAAGGTAGTAATAGTTGTCCCTTCCCAGAAAATAGTGAGCAGCAGCGACCAGCACTATTTCTAAATGGGGTCAATTAACAGAAATTAGAAAAACAAGAGTGAAAAATATACTGGTGATTCAGAAAGCTTCAAAAGAAATAGATATTGCTAATTGCAGACAACAGTGAACCCCACAAAGGTTGCAGCAGCAATTGACACAGAAGAATCCACTCCTCAGTGGCAGAATTACAGACTATATTGCAAGGCCACATACAGCCATAGAGTTAGACATCCCAGAAAGACACCCTTTGGTCCAACTTGTTCCTGCCAGCCAGAAATCTTAAACTGATCTAGTCCTGCTGGCCAGCATTTGGCTCATAACTGTCTAAACCCTTCCTATTCATGTACCCATCCAGATGACTTTTAAATGTTGTAATAGATCATAGATTCCCTACAGTGTGCAAACAGGTTCTTTGGTCCAACAAGTCCACAATGACCCTTAGGCCCACCCACCCAGACCCAGACCCCTAAAATCCACTCTAATCTACACATCCCTGAACACTATGGGCAATTTAGCTTGGCCAATCTGCCTAGCTTGCACATCTTTGGACTGTGGGAGGAAACCGGAGAACCCGGAGGAAACCCAGGCAGACACGGGGACAACGTGCAAACTCCACACAGACAGTCACCTAAGTTTGAAATTAAACCTGGTCCCCAGCGCTGTGAGGCAGCAGTACTAACCACTGAGCCACCGAGCTGCCCGTCTCCACCACCTCCAGCTGCTTATTCCATTCATCTGTGGAAGCAATGCCAAATCTGAGTTGAACTAGAAAGCTGATCAACATCAATGATTCAGTTAGTCAAACCCAAAAGTCCCTTTGTGAAAAACATGAAATCTTAACTGATGAGGTAATTCAGGCTGAAAGGAAAAATGTTTACTTTAAAGTTGTTGCTCTAATCATGCCATAGTATGTAGATGCCATGAGGCAAGGCTAGAAAAAAATAAATTAATGAGGTCATTAAAACTCATATTTTCAGGAACAGATGCCAAAGAAACCACCAGCTAAACCCCTTAAAGCACATCAGCATTGGACAGTTTAAAGAATTAAGTGATTCTGGTATAGCACAGATATATTTCAAGACATGAGTAGGAGTCAATGTTTCGTGCCAAAGCCCTTCATCAGGATGTTGAAACATTGACTTTCCTGCTCCTTGAATACTGTCTGACCTGCTGTGCTTTTCCAGCTCCGCATTTATTGACTCTAGTTTCCAGCATTTGCAGTCCTTACTGTCTTCATATTTCAAGACACATTGAGAACACAGAGGGAGACACAACAAGGCTCTAAAGTGTAGGTAAGCCTCCATCACATCTCCAAAAAGTGGGAAAACTTCTGAAACAACTCCATTAAGCAGGAGAAAGTTTCCAATGCAGCGGTGAAAGATTGGAAATCCCTTATAGCTTCAAAACAGGGAAAACAGTCCAGTACAGCAGTGAAGCGTGGTAGAAGTGTCATTACTGCTGAATAAAATTATTTAAAGAAGATGAGGATGATGGCAATAGAAATAGTATTGCCAACGAAATATAATTTCAGAGATGGGTCAAATACGACAAAATTGAACCTGGAGAGTCACATATGGAGCCAAATCTTATGCAATCATCAGCTAAAATCTTCATTTCTGACCTCATGGTAGAGGGAAGGTCATTGAAGAAGCAATTAAAAATGGTTGGGTACAGACTTCACTTTGCGATTGAGATGATTGACCTCCAACAACCACAACCATCTGCCAATGTTTTAAGTGTGACGCCAGCCAGAGCTGAAATTTCCCCAAATTCCTATTGACTTCAGTTTTAGTGCAGCTTTGTGATACCATATTTAGTCAAATTCTGCCATGCTGTCAAAAGGAACCACACTCGTGGGTCACCTCTTCAGTTCAGCTTTGATATTTGGACCAAAGCTATAAATTAGTTCCGGAGCTGGCTGACGCCCTGGGAGTCCAAACTGGGTGTCAGTGATAACATTATTGTTGACTTGATGGCACTTATGCAGGCACCTTGATGCTCAAGGATAGTTTGATGGGGCAATAATTCTCTGGCTTGCACTTGTCACATTTTCTGTGGACCGGACATTCCTGGGTAACTTTCTACATTGTCAGTTAGATATCAGTGTTATAGCTATATGGGAACAACATGGTTATTGGCACAACTAGTTCTGGAGCACAAGGTCTCGGTCCTATTCTTAGAATGCTGTCAGGTCCTTTACAGCATCCAGTGACTTCAGCTGTTTCTTGATAACACATGGAGAAAATCAAATTGCCTGGCACTTCTGCCGTTGGGGATGTCAGAAGGAACCTGATTTGAACAATAAGATTAACATCAGAAATATACATGAAGACATTTTGATAATTATATTGGGTAGGTAGAGAAATCTAGAAGGGATCAGAGGCTCTAACCTTGCATGAGAAGAATTATGCAAAGATCTAGGATAATAATGATTTATTGCATAAAGAAACTGTGACTTTCAAGCAGAAAACTTCAGAGAAACTAAACATAGCCAAACCTAGAATACATAACACGTCAGCAAGAACAATTCATCTAGTCAGCTGATGGTTGTTGCAACTGCTTGAGCCTTTTCTTTTGAACTGATGTACTGGGCTCCCCCATCATTGAGGGCAGGATAATTTTAGTGCCTCTTCCTTCTAGTGTTTAATTGTCACCCAGTATTCATTTTTGAATGTGTCAGGACTGCTTAGGTCTTAATCTTTGATTGTGAGGCCACTTGACTCTATTTATCACATGCTGCTCCTACTGTTTGGTGTCAAGTAATTATGTGCTGCAGCTTCACCAGGTTTCCAAATTATTTTAGGCATACTTAATACTGGGTCTGGCGTAGGTTCCTACATTCTTCATTGAACCAGGTTTGGACCTCTAGCTTGATAGTTATGATGAAGTTGAGACATGCCAGGTCATGACGCTACAGATTGTAGTTCACCCACAGAGCCTCATGGACGCCTAGTTTTCAGTTATTGAATATGTTCAAATCTGACCAATTTATAGAGTGCAATTGCTACTGAATTCAATAGTGGGTATCCTCAATATGAAGATGGAATTTTGACTGCACAAGGACTATGTAGTGGCCAGTTATGCCAATACTGCCACGGTAATTGCATCTGTAACAGGTGGATTGGTGAGGATGAGGTCAAGTCAGCTTCCCCGCCCTGTTAATCCCCTCACTAGTTGCTACAGGCCTAGTCTAGCAGTTATGTCTTTCAGGACCTGGCAGTTCAGTTAGAAGTGGAACTGCTGAATCACTTTTAGTGATGGACATTGAAGTTCCCCCACACAGCATATAGTCTGCATGCTTGCCATCTCAGTGCTCAACATGCAGGAATACGGATTCATCAAATGTCTGTGGTGAGTGGGATGAGGGGCAGATGGTAGATGATAACCAGGTCAGGAATCAATTTTAAGGACTCCCAGGGTAACTTTCTCCTGACCATATGCCACTGTGTTGCTACCTCTGATTGGTCTGGTCTGACACAGAGGCAGGACATACCCAATGATAGTGACTGTGGTTTCTTGAAACTTGTCTCTTCCATGAGAGTTACTAAATCAGTCAGTTGTTTAACTAGCCTGTGAGACAGCTTTCCAATTTAGTCAAGCCCATCAGGTGTTCAAAAGGAGGAGTTTGCAGGCTTGACAGGTTGGGTTTACCATTGGTGCAAAGTTATATTCTGGATGATCTGATGGTTTGATTCCTTTCAAACTTTGTAGCAGTTTGACTAAAATGAATGGCTTGCTAAACTGTTTCAGAGGGCATTTGACAATCAGTCACATTGCTGTGGATCTGGAGTCACATGCAGGCCACAGTAGGAAAGGAAGGCAGATTTCCTTTCTTAAAAAGCATTGGTGAACTAGATCAGTCTAGATTTAATTCCAGATTTAATATTAAAATTAACTTCCACCAGTTGCCATGCTGTGATTTGAGCCCATGTTCCCGGCATTAGCCTGGGCCTCCGGATTACTAGTCCAAAGACATTAAATTCTGCTGTCATATGCTTGGAATTTTGTTTTTGCATGCAACTGAAAGATCTGGTGCAAGGCATGAAAAGTGTAGAAGATTCAGACACTGATAGTGGAACTAAAAATTAAGTACTGAAATTGTTTTCTCAATACACCAGTACACTTTTGAAAGCATTTCTCGCCACACATCTGCTTCTTTTTAAACAGAGAACAGCTCAGTTGAAGCACGCACTGACAACAACTATCACAATTATAAAACTGAAACATGAACTGACATTTGTTCAGGGAAAGACAGAACACATAAAACAATTACAAAAGGTCAGCTAATCCTGTCAGGAACTTCCAACAGTGCAGCATTATCCATATCTGAGTGACCAGACTGTACATGGTGGCAGGGCTATTTCAACATTCTACAAGGTTGAGTATTGCTTTGTCAGGGGTTGGAATCATGTATTGCGATGTTAGTAGTGATATTAAATGAATTTACCTTCTATTCTGACAATAGGCATAACCTCATAAACTTTAATATTAAATTTGGAATTAAATCTAGACTGAGTAATGATGATCTGATTCACCAAAGCTTTTTAAGAAAGGAAATCTGCCTTCCTTTCCTACACTGGCTGCATGTGACTCCAGAACCACAGCAATGTGATTGATTGTCAAATGCCCTCTGAAATTGCTTAGCAAGCCATTCATTTTTGTCAAACAATTATATGATTAAAAAGAGAAAAATCAAAAGCAGTAAAGCCATCAAACAATAAATTTTAAATCATTGCAGTGAATGATAGTTTATATAAAATCAACTGAAAGTCATGATTATATTCTATCCTTGGTTCATTCCAGGTAATGAATCAAACTGTTCTCTATGATAGATTGGAAAAACAGGACAAAAGCAAAATACTTCAGGTGCTATAAATTTGGAAACCTGAAAATAACCATAAAATTCTGAAAAGAATCAGCAGGCCAGACATCTTCTGTGAAGAAAGGAATCTTAGCCCTAATTTTCCAATGGCCAGATAATTGTTTTTGAAGCATAGATTGCATTTGCATTTGTGATCCCTGTGGTATCTCCATCGTTGCACAATGTGAAGGAATTGCCCAGGAAACTGAAGATTCCTCTGAACAATTCTACTACAGCTGGAACCCTCTGAAAGTCTACATTTAAATCAGAGAATTCAGAAGTTACTATTTTTGTAAACAGTTACTCAGGAAGTTTAGACTTTTAAATACATAGTTTAACTCCTGAGTAACAATGAAGCAGACCCCACAACAATTTAACAGACATACCCATGTAAACTCCATCTAGCTCCTTACATACGTCACTCACAAACCTTGATGTAACACACTGTCTCACCTCCAGAGCCCGACACCTTCCCCGACCCAGGATCTGACATTCTATCTCACTCAGCCCCCACAGGATCTAAGCTCATTTCCCTTCCCTGACCTCCACATTTGATTTTTTTAGATGATACCAGAACTGACCCCTTCTGCTTCACTTTTGCCATTGGGACCTTAAACCCCCAACCCACAACCACCCTTTTCCCCAACTTGACCGTTCCTTCCATAGATCTGGGCCCAACTCTCAGGCCAGTCTTCCATACTCAAACCCTTTTTCCCTCCCCTGCTCCAGAACTGAATACCCCTGTCCCATCACTGCACCTGACTACATCTGGGACCCATACCTCCTCCTTGACCTAGAAAGAGAAAATCCACCAAGGCAAGCCAACATTTTTTTATTCAAAGAAGGGCCAACAGAGGTTCTGCACTGTCACATTGCAAGCTGAATGCTTCCGTGCACAATTTAAATTAGATACCAGGACGGCTATTTCAATTTTAGCTGACAGCCTGCCCCCATGGGTGAAATCAGTAAATATTCAACCAGTGAGCATCAAACTGCAATAACATGCTGTCAAGCTGTGCCTCACGTACCACACATAGCCACTGAAAGCAAGAGATATAGGCCTCTGTATGCCTTGAGGAACTATGGCACTTCATTTTAAGCAAGGAAGTGTCCATACAATTAGTTCTTCCCAAAGGAGGTAGATGCAGTGCTACAAGAAGAAAATGACAAGAAATTTCCTGAACAATTCCCAAAATCGCTTAAAAGGCTCATGCAAGGGTATCACAATACAATTCATAGGGATGCGGATTTAATATGTTTATATACTTCTTGGAGGCTGTCAAACTATTGCTAGAGAAAATGAAGGTATATCCTGACAGCATGTTCTACGGTGGCGTAATATCAAAAGTTACAGAGTGAACAACGTGGTGTTCAGGGCTGGTAATATTTTCAAGCTCAATGGAGAACTCAAAGTATGTGCAGATTGAACATAATGGGTTGAAAGAGAAGTCTGTCTACATCCTGTGGATGACATTCTGGCAAAACTAGCCAGTAGTAGATTATGAAATTAGATATGAATTGAGAAGTTTTAAAACTCCTAGATGTAATTCAAATTTATTAACTATGGTCATCACAATATTTATGTGATTTTGTCTCCGTTGTCAATCTTTTAGATGGAAATGGGTATTGTGCTGTCCAAGGAACTTTGATCAATTTCTACAGTGTATTTTGTAGATAGTATACATGGCTTTTACTGAGTGTTGATGGTAGTGGGAGTGAGATTTGTAGCACAATTAAACAATTTTTATATTTCTTGGCTGAATCTTCAATTTGTTTGCTAAGACGCAACATTTTGAGAAATAACAAACTCATGGCGAGGTCTCTCCCTGAGTTCAGTTTATCTCCCTTAGTTTTGAAGTTGTTTTTTTTTACCATTGAATAAGACTGAACTATCTGACTGTTTCTCTGGTTATCCTTTTTTATTGCTCATTTTATGTTTTCATTCAATTTCCTTTCTGTATGATTTTTTTCATTCTGTTCATCTTACGTTTGGTTCTATTATGCTGAATGCTCTCTTTAGGCCCATGTTACTGCTGCTGCTTTCTTAAAATTTATTTTCCTTTCTTTGTGTGGTCTAACAGCTGCATCTCTTGACACATTCTGACTCTAATTCCACCAAATGCCAGCTGCTTCCTTCCTTGTCTTTATAACCCTATCCTTGATATGTTTCAGTGATGCCTTTTTCCACTTGAAGGCTTGATATTTACAAGCTGTAGACCTAGCCTGTGGCAGCTACAGGCCCTGCCATTTCGGTCCTCTCACAGTTATAGGTATAGGGCAGATATCCATTGATAACAGGCAGGAAACATAAGCAGCAGCTATTACATGGACATTCCCATGCTAATTGCTGTATTTTTCCCTTTCTCATTGAAAACTCCTGCTTGTATAGGTACTTCACCGTGTTTTAAACTTCCTGAAACCCTGCAAATCTCTCTCCATGCCTCTGTGCCTTTCTATCTCATGCTCTTTTTTTTAAAAAAAAGACATACCTTAAAACCAGACTTTCTGGCAGTTCACTTCTGTGTTGGGTTAGGTTTTATCAGTTAAGACAACAATTGAGGTGCTGCAAATGGTCTCAGCACTACAAAATAATTGCCTATCCAAATTAAACAGGATGCTGAAGTGACTCTACAGAGGCTGGTATCATGTCACAAATTCACCCTTTATTTACTCATGGAGCATCTTGACACCAATCCAGCTTCCTCAGAGTTAGCTTTCGGAACGAACAGAACGTCTGACATTCCTGTTTATATCTATCAGTTAGGGTCACTATCCAGTCCCTGATTGGAGCAGATTAACAGCCCTAATCAAGAAACATATATTCTATGAGGTCCACTTAGCTGACCTCATTGCAATCATTACATCTCTTCCTCTCTGATTCTGAGGATGTAGGCTGGTCCTTTTCTTTTGTAGCTCCTCCTGGGGTGTTTTAGCACTGGTGCAGTTTCCTCCAACTCTGCCTCTGATACAAGCAGTGTGAAATACACAGTTGTTCACCTCTTGTGCCCAGGCCATCTTGGAAGAAATTCATTCCCTTCTTCAGATGGCAAAGGCATCAAGGCGATGACATCTGTCATGTCAACCTCAGATTCTGAGGTATCTTCAATGTTTGATTGGTAGGAGAACCATCAACTTTCAGAACAGTTGGAAAGGCTGTAGGGGAGTCGGGCACATTTTTTTTCCCCCTTATGTTGTGAGTTTGTAGCTTTTATATGGTCCACATGCTTGTTCATGATTGTCACACCTTCCTGAACTTTACACGTCACTGTGCCAGACCTCATGTTGACCATGCCTCCTACCTATTGCAGGACCATTCCTATAGTTCCTACACTGAACTTCATCCCCTGAAATAAACTGTGTCTCTCGCTTAGCAGAGTCTAGTGTCCAATATTGGCATTCCTGATGCTGTTTCACCCACCCTCTCAATTCTGGGAAGATCAGATTTAATCTGGTGCAGGGTCTTCTCCCCATCAGCAACTCTGCTGGAGCTATCCTTGTAGTAGCATGATGGGTTGGTCTTATAATCAGAGAGGAAACGGGACAATTTGGTATCTAGTGAAGCTGTAGCTGTTTCTTTTAATCTACCTTCAAAGTACGGACTGCTGTGTCTGCCAGACCATTGGATGATTGATAGTGTGAAATTGTCCTTATATATACCCTGGTAGTCTAGTGATTCGGGTTCGGCGTTTTCATTGCCATGTCCCAGATTCGATTCAAAGCAGGGAATCTGAGTAGCGTGGCATGGGGTCTAATGGTTAGCACTGCTGCCACACAGCGACAGGGACCCAGGTTCAATTCCACCCTTGGGCGACTGTCTGGGTGGAGTCTGCACATTCTCCCAGTGTCTGTGTGGGGTTTCCTCCGGGTGCTCTGGTTTCCTCCCACAGTCCAAAGATGTACAGGTTATGTGGATTGGCCATGCTAAATTGCCCAAAGTGCTCAGGGATGTGTAGCTTAGGTGCGTTATAGGGGGATGGGTCTGTGTGGGATGCTCCAAGTGTTGGTGTGAACTTGTTGGGCCGACGGGCCTGTATCCACACTGTAGGGATTTTATGATGTTGAATATCATTTGACTTTAGGAAATATTGGAAGTCTCTGCTGGTATTCGAGGGCCTGTTATCAGGGAGTTCCTGTATTGCAAAAGATGTGTGCAGTTTTTCAATTGCCGTACAATGCTTGACAAATAAACTCTATACACACCCATCCAACTTGAGTGGGTATCCACAATGACTAAGAACATTGAGCCCATGTAAGAATCTGCATAGTTGACTTGTAACTAAGCTCAGCATTTACTGGGCAATTCCAATGAATGTGGGGAAGCTTCTGGCAGTTATTCTTGTCTTTGTTGGCTAAGTCAGCATCCAATCCTGGCCACCAAACATAAGCCTTCGCCAAAGCTTTGGTTTGGAAATCCCTGGATGACTCCAGTGGAGTTCAGCCAGTATCTAGCAGTGGCCTTTGCCTGGGATATTCACTCATGCTCACCATAACGTAGTATCCTCTACTGTGAGCTGTTGTCTCTGGTCCAAAAAGGTTTCAAATCTAATTGTGATGGTCCTTTTGTTTGCCCCATCATCACCACCAGTTTGTTTCAGTTTACCAGGACTATATCTTTTCACGCCCAAAGTCTGATATTGGTAGCTATGGCTAGAAGTGTGTCCAGAAAATTTAAAACTGTTATGGAATCTTCCAGAGGCAGTATCACAGTGTATATTGCCAGTGGGAGGTAACTCAATGCATGTGCATTTGCTGCTTGGCCTCCAGGACAGTGCTCCAAATTGTAATTATAAGAAGTTAGTATTAGAGCCCACCACTGAACTATGGGGGCACTGCCTTGACTTCATTAAATAGACCTAGCAGGGTTTGTAGTCTGTTATTATTACAAATTTATGTCCATAGAGTATTGGTGGAACTACTCGACTCTGAGTGTGACCTTCCAATTGGTGTAACCCAGTCTTGTTGACTCTGTAGCCCAAGAAGGTTACTTGGGGTGCCTGGAACTCACAATTTTTCTCCTTTGTAAGTGTACATCTTGAACTACATCCCAGTTATCTAAGTGCTCCTTATTAGTTTTCCATTTTATTAGCATGTTGTCTAGACAAATAGCGACCTGGGGTAGACTTCGTAAATGCTCTCTATCATCTGCTGAAAAATTTTGCAGGCTGATGATATCCCAAATGGCAGTATCATTTATTGATACAAACTCTTATGGGTATTAAACTGTAGCATACTTCTGGGAATCCTGATCTAACCACAATTGCAAGTACACATGGCTCATTTCCAGTTTTGTGCAGAACAGCAACCCCGTTAGCTTTGCATATAAATTCCCTATGTGAGGGATTGGGTATTTATCCAGCTGCAAAAAGCAGTTTAATGTATTTTTAAAATCTCTACAAAGGCAGACTTCACAATCCGTATCACTGGTGCTGCCCATTCTGCAAACTGGACTGGTTTAATGTAACAGAGTTTGATGGTTCCTTTGCTTTCCAGCCTTCTGGTTTCTGCCAATACTTTTGCACATAAGCAAATGGCACTGGGTGGGCCTTACAAAATAGTGGCCTTGGATCCTTTGGTAGTCCCTAAATCTTCCTGAAAATCTTCTGGGTATCTAATTAGGACTTCACTCAGGCAGCCATTTTCTAACTGAAAAATGTTCAGATAATCTAAATGTACGTTTATCAATCAATTTCACCCCATCAAGCTTGGGCCTGTACCTTTTACTACAAATCGCTGGTAAGTGAATCAGCTGCTTCTCATAAGTGACTGGAAGTGAAGTTATACCCTTAATCTATAAAAGTTCCCCAGAATAGCTTCTTAGTTTAGCAGAGGTCTTATGCAAACTGAAGGCTTGGAGTTTGGTGTGAGTTTTTTAAAAGACTGGTTCTGCAATCACTGAAACAACTGTGCTGTTATTGACCTCCATGAGAGCCAGGTGACCATTTAACCATATATATTAATTTGGATTAGTTCTGCTCTGGATGTTGTTAAGCATTTTAATTGTTCCACACCAGCTGCAGGTGGACTTTCCAAGGTGTGCACTCTCCTGGATACTGGCCTATTGGTTCTCATACTTAATTTGGGTTTAGTGGGGTTCATTTTTTAATGTCTCAAATCTGCATACCAGCAGCAACTACAACGGCTTGCTGGCCTGGATCCTGAAAGAAATTTTAACTGTTTGGTCAAGGCTTGGCTTTGTGTTGAGGTTTTGCTGCCACAGTTCCTCTGTTACAGTTATGTTCTGAGTGGAGGCCATGCATTTGCCATCACTTAAGTGCCGTTGGCCAATTTCAGCCAGATTGGCAAGGGTATCCACTTCCATTGGTATACCTTGAAACACTCATACTCCAATTGCTATATTTTCCAATGATATCACTAATTGTATTGCCTGTTTGAAATCCAGTTGGGTTTCAGCTAGTAGGCATGGCTTTGCATGGTTATGTCATTAATCCCGCAAACCAAACACAGTCTCTCAGAATCTCATTAAGGGTTAACCCAAGTCACATGCTGGTGCCTGTCATCTTAACTTAGTCAAAAATCCCAGCAAGAATTCCTCTAGTTCTCAAATTGCTGAATAAAACCGAAGAGATCTTAGAATTAGAGGAGGTCAGAGGTCATAAAATTCCTTAATTAAATCCATCAACTCTTGAAAGGTTTTAGTATCTGGTCCCTCAAAGAAAGTAGGGCTCCTAATAACCAAAAAAAGCTGCAGGTCCACAAGCAGAGAGGAGAATTACTCATTGTTTTTCATTTGTCCCAACATTTGCTCAGAAAAATTAATGCTTTCTTTCCGCATACTGGCCCCAAACTTTAAAGGCAGGATCAAATGAGTTAAGCTTCCCAAATAACAGCATTTTGCCATAAATGCTTACCCCAACTCAAAGTTACAAGTGAATTTCTTCAGGAGCGTACACTTCTCTCATCACCACTGAAATAACTTCACAGACGCCACTATTCAGTCACCAAATCACCCTTTATTTACACATGGAGAATCCTTGACACTGATCCAGCTACCTCAGTAACAGCTCAGAGTGAGCAGGATGTCTGATACACTCGTTCTTATCTGACAACCTGATTGAGCCAACTAACAACCTCACCATGGAACTGTTATTGTGTAAGTTTGGCCTGGCTGATCTCGTTCACTACAAGTACATTTTGCAGAAGTCCAGCTACAGGCAAGATTGTTAACTTGTGGGCTAAGGCATTAGGAAAGTTACCTAGAATTCTTAATGGAAGTGATTTGTCATTGGTAATGCGTTTTTTTTAATAAGGCTGCTGGTACTACTGCATCTTTGCTCTAAACTTAATATTCCTGTGAGGCATCTTGGGATGTACTTTACTAAAGGTGCTAAATAAATGCAAGTTATTTATGTTGTTTTGTTGTAGATTATACTGTTACTCGTTGAACTAGTTACGATATGTAAAATGAAGAACTTCATTGCAATGTTCTCTTTTATACACTATTTAAGAAGCACATTGCACTTGGAAACACAAAACAGGAAATGGATTGTTGTACATTATAAGCAGGAGTCAGTAGCTTTAATAAGATAGAATCTTTTGATCCCTTCTCAAATGATAGCCATAAATGAAATGTTTCCCCTTGGTCTGATGTAGTTAATTAACATGATTTTAGACATGCCCACAATAGTTGCAACTGGATCAACAATAACGACAGTGCCATGTGGCTTTGAAACATTACTCCTGTTTTAAAATGACTGGTCAGTCAACACCTATGTTTTTTTTAAATTAATTGCACGGAGGTGAGTTTTAAAGCCAAATAGAGTCAGCGTCATAGATCTATTCAGCACAAAAACGGATCCTTTGGTCCAACTTGCCTGCACTGACCAGAAATCCTAAACTGATCTGGTCCCTTTGCCAGTAATTGGCCCACATCCTTCTAAATCCTTCCTGTTCATGTACCCATTCACATGCCGTTTAAATATTGGAATTATACCCACATCTGCCATTTCCTCTGGCAGCTTGTTCCATACCACCCTCTGCGTGAAAAAATCACTTCTTGAGTCCTTTTTAAATCTTTCCTGGCTCATCTCAAACCAATGCCTCTAGTTTTGGACTCCCCTACGCTAGAAAAAATGACCTCTTTCATACCACTTATGATTATCTGTCTAACATTTAAAATAGTAATAGATGGAAGAGAATAGGCATAGCTTAGAGTCCTGTGCCTGCTGTCAAATGCATAGCCATTTATATGCAATCCAGACTGATAATGCAGTGATATTCAGCTACATCTTGTACAAGATGTCAAAGAGTACCGGGATATTATTCCCTTTATTAATATCATGTACACCAAATGGAATAAAATCGAGGCAAAACTGAAATGTGTGCCTACACAAATAATAGAGACATAAAGGTACAAAACAGAAGCTTGATCTTGTAAGTCAATGTAATAGCTGAAAAATGTGGACCTGTATTACACAGAATACTTTCCCATTACACATTAATTTCCAATAAAACAAATTAGATGTGGACACTACTTTTTTCTGTAATGGAGTTTTCAGCTGTTACATTGTGGTTAAGAAAATTCATCAATGCTGCTTCAGTTCTGGTGTTTTTATCTGAAAAACACAAGTTCTAAATATTGTTAAGGACATGTAGATTTGCATATATGCAATACAGCAGCAGCCAAGCCAAGATCTCTTGATCTGCTGGCAGCTGTTGTAAAAGTAAAATGTGAAATCAGTAGGTACCTCAAATTAACAAATGACAGGGAGCGGCCAAGCTTCGGGAAAGTTTAAAAAATAAGGACAAGGATTTTACAATTTAGACTTTTATAACAGTGATTCAATACAGGTCAGTAACACAGATGTGTTGGGCCAATGGGACTTCATGCATGTTTGAATGACATCGAGTTTTTTTAAAGGCCAACCAGGAATGTTTTGGAATAGACATTTCCAGAAGTAACAAAGATAGAAATAAGAACACAAGAACTTTAGAACCAGGAGCAGGAATAAGCAGTTCAGCCATTGAGCCTGCTCCACCTTTTGATATGATCATGGTTGATCTCATCATTGGCTCAATTCCACTTTCCTGTGCACTCTTCATAATCCTTCAACTCATTACTAATTAAAAGACTATCTATTTCCTCCTTAAATTTACCCAATGTCCCAACATCTACCACAATCTGTGGTAGTGAATTCCACAGATTCACAATGTTTTGAGAGAAGCAATTTCTGCTAATTTATGTTTTAAAATGCTGCCCCTTATCCTAAAATTATGACCTCTCATAATACTTAAGTACTAAGTTAGAATGTCATGGATTTATCATAAAAGATGGATTTCATGGACACCAGCAAAGCAGACTAACTGCAACAGGGAAAACTGCTGCAGTTGCAAAAAGCACAAGTTGCTTTACAGGAGTCACTGACTTTAAAATACTTACTGAGAGAAGTTACATGGCACAGTTTGTGGATGAAACACTGTTATTGGTTTTGAACTCAATCAGCCTAAGAGATAATTTGCCTGAAGCAACAAATTTTACCTTTTATCTCTCCTGCTCTGACACATCTCAGACATCTGGAAAACTTCAAGTGGAGGTTTCCTAATTGACAATTGGAAATGCTGTTTTCAGAAAAGTTAATTTGACTAGCATAATACATACATACAACATACAACAAGACAGCACAGAACAGGCCCTTCGGCCCTCATTGTTGCGCCGACATCCTTCCTCTCGCAAGGAGACCAAAATCGATGGCAGTATTCCAAAAGCAGCCGAATCAATGTCCTATATGGCTGCTAAGTGATCTCCCAACTCCAATCCTCAATGCACTGACCGATAAAGGCGAGCACACCAAATGTCTCCTTCATATCCTTTCTACCGGTGGCTGTACTTTGATGGAACTACGAAACTGCACTCCAGCGTCTCTTTATTAAGCAACACTCCCCACAACCTTCAGTGTATACGTGCTGCCCTGATTTGCCTTTCCAAAATATAGCACCTCACATTTATCTAACCTCAACTCCATCTGCCACTCCTCAATTTATTGGCCCTTGTCAATGTCCCATTGCATTCTGAGGTGACCTTCTTGGCTGGCTACTACACCTTCAATCATTGGAAAACTTACTAACCACACCTTCTATTTCATATCCAAATCATTGCATCACTTCAACTCCCCCTCCCACTCCCTGAACGACATGTCCATCCTGGGCCTCTTCCAGTGTCACAACCACACCACCCAGAAACTGGAGGAGCAGCACCTCATATTCCGCCTCGGGAGCTTCCAACTCAATGGCCTCAATATGGACTTTGCCACCCTCAAAATCTCCCCACCCGTCAGCCTCATCCCAAGACTAGTTCCTCCACTCATCCCCGCCTCCATGATCTGTCCGCCTTCTCTCCCACCTATCCACTCCTCCCACCTCACTGACCAACACCCACCACTGCTTGGAATTATTATTCTTTTCACACTTCTTCAGCTCGACGTTATTTCTAAAATTTATTTTCCAATTGTTGGAAAAAGTGAGATAAAGAGAAGTAAAAGAAGTTACATTCTTACCACTCTTGAAATCTCTGAATATTCTTCTGTTGAAAGGCCGCCAAGGAACGATGCAAATCTTTTGTCACAAACGCTGTGAGGGAGACATCTTTGTCGGTTCCACTAACTCCACCTGAAGGAAGACAAACCCACGTAAATATGATCCAGGACATCAACTCAGTGCCAACAACTTGGCTGCAAAGTAATTTCAACTGCAGGCCAGTATTTCAGATGATCTGAGAACAATTATTTTAGTTTGAATGTAACTGTTATTTGACCAAAGACTTTACAGATCTTTGTATCTTTTCCAAGAACTGCTGTTTTTTGTGTGTATCTTTGTAATTATGTGGTTTAAACTTTTGTGATAATCATTAGATATTTGCCTGGATATGTTTCATCTGCAGTAAGTTCATTCCCCATTTAGACTTAAGGAATCTAACTGCTTTATTCTTGATATTGACGGACATATATATTTATCTGTATAGTATAAATGGCATTATCACCTCCCTTTGAAATTCAAACTTTGTTGTTAACAGTAGGAGAGTGGGACAAGGAAAGGAATCAGTTCATCCCTCCTAACTCAGACCTCAAAAATATTTCGACCCTTATCTGAAATTGAACCCACAGTCAAAAAGGAGTAATTGGAAGTGGGATATAATTTTAAAGAACAAAATGAAAGCTGGTTCAGATTTCTTATTTACTACGTAAAATTGTAGTAACTAAAATTTACCCTTTTGAGGAAAGCATGTTTTTATCGTAGGTTGGAATAAATTAAACATTTTTAAAGCCATTGTCCATCAACTAATTGATTAGCATAGCAAGGCAGTGGGAGAGTGGAGCAAGCAATGGAATCAATTCTCCCCTCCTAACTTGATCATTAAACCAGGGGCGGTGAGATCACTTAGGGAACAGGTTTCCAAGGGCCTAAGGAATGGCTCCAGTCTTCCTAATATTTGGTTAGAGAAATAACTGCTTATCCAAAATTAGAAGTCAGATTTGAACTCAAAATTTAGAGACAAATTTTTCATACCAATCACATTTTAGCTGTTTGGCTCAGTAATAGGATTCAGTATTGCAACATGAATGTTAAATTAACGCTGTGCTTTTTAAAAGCAATGTGAAGAGGACGCATTCTACTCATAGCTATTACTGGGGAGAATGGTCTGTTCATGATGCCTGTAAATCTTTCCACTGTTACTATTTGTGAAGTGCTGAATGAAACACTATTCTAACAAGAAGGAGTTATGACCATATATAAAATATGAAGTGGAAATAAATTCTAGGAGTTAGTGCTAATTAAACAATAGTGAATCAGCAGACTATTTTACATGCAGTCTGATTTTGTTTCCAATGTGAAAATTCACACCACAACTGAAGACAGTATTTTTCATTTTAACATCCGAACGTAAGAAATAAATTCTGCAGATAGTCATTGGCTCCTTTAAGCTTGCATCATCATTGATCAAGATCATGGCTCATTGTCTGTCTTAACTGCATCTCCCTA
The DNA here is from genome assembly GCF_030684315.1 of Stegostoma tigrinum. Taxonomy (NCBI): domain Eukaryota; kingdom Metazoa; phylum Chordata; class Chondrichthyes; order Orectolobiformes; family Stegostomatidae; genus Stegostoma; species Stegostoma tigrinum. The sequence goes on from NC_081366.1 coordinate 56,672,415, forward strand.
GTCTAACCTCATATACTTTAATTCTGTTAAGATTCCAAAAACCCACTGAACGCTGCAATATTCAAGTACTGTGTTGAACTGATTTCTAGCATAGACAATTACAAAGTGGTGCAACCCGTTACTAGAGAAATTCTTCTCTGATTTTGATCTTGTGTTCTAGATTGTCCAACCGAGACAACTAATTGCCCAGCATTTAGCCACAACTAGCTCCTTTGGAATTTGATGTTTGATTTAGATCGTCTACAATTCTTTTAAATGACAGAAAATATAGGCCTAGGTTACTCAATCTAACAAACAGGCCTAAATTCTGGGATGCCCCAACCTCAAACATGGTACTTGGGTGAGAGAATGGTGGGTCAGTGTTCCAATTTGCACATCTGTGGTTATGAAGGCAGCTACAAATGTTGAAGTGTAGCTCCCTAAATCAGGTTTGTTTTCCCTGAATTGAAGGTACAAAACAAGATTTGTGAAGTTTGGCCTATGGAGAAGTAAACAGCCCTTTTAGATAAGGAACTGAGGCACTTTTGTTTTGTAGAGGTAATTTGTCTTTGGAACAGTCGCAAGGTTGAGGAACTTCAGTTACATGGATAAATTGGAGAGACTGCAGCTGTTTTGCTTAGAGAAGGAAAGATTAAGAACTCATCTAACAGAGATATTAAAGATCATGAAGGGTCCATGCAGAGTAGCTAAAAAGAAGTGGTTCCCATTCATAGGAAAGTCAAGAAGCAGTAGACATTGATTTAAGATATTTGGCAAATTAATCAACAATAACATGGGAAAAACCATTTTACAAAATGCATATTTAAGCAAAAGGTTTCCAGGGCTAATGATAAAAGGATGGTGAAGTAGGACTCAGTGATTTGTTCTTCCAGAGATTTTTGTGGACTTGGCCTTCCTCTATGCTGCAACCATTCTGTGATTTTATGATTCCATATCAAATGGATTGATAATGCCTGTGTATATACAAACATGTAATGAATGCACCTGATATTTCTCAATACTGCAAGAGATGTAAAGCAAAAAACAAATTATCTGAAACACAATAGGGCACAAAACACACCAGAAACAAGGGCCTGGAGAAACTTGAAATACAAGTATACAGAAAAGGTTCAATATTTGTACTAGTGACAAACAGAATTCCCACCAATATATACTTTTTAATCCCTTCCTTTGTAAAACTAATACCAGATGCGTGTGAAGTTCAAGACCTTCTCTTTCTTTATGCCTTGTTTCCCAGCATCCCCAAGATTATTAATGGTATGGAATGAACTTAATCTGAAAATTACTTTGAATTAAACTTTGAAAATAAAAAAAAGCAAGAAAAGTCTTGCACTAATATGATACATTTCATAACTGCACAGCTTGACATGGTTTGTGTTGTATTATGTTTCTCCAAGCTTGTGAATCTCATAATCTCAGAACGTGGAGCAAACAATTTCGGATTGAGGTGAGGAGATGTTTCTGTACCAAGAGGAGTGAAACTAGAATTTTCAGTCCTGGAGGTTTGTGGATTATTATTCAGCCTTTTTTCCAGATTGTGCCACAACCACACCTAGCATTCTCCAGAATGGTCAAAGAGCTACAAGTTTACATAGCTCATTTAGTCCCCTTTAGATGTTTGCACGTTTCAATTTTAAAATAACCAGCATCACAGCCTTCTGCTTCACGAAAGGTAAAGGTTGACTTATTGCAAATATTTGATTATAAGTGACAAGTTTCTCAAATGAAAATGCATATACAAAGAATAAAAGGAGAGAAGGGTGGGTTCTATTGTTAAACAATTGCATGTTGCTTCCCCCATGTGGACTGAGCAGAACAGGTCTAAGAGTGATTAAGCGTTCTTTCATTTCACTTTTACGGCGCCGCAGGTCGTGGTTTGTGGCGGCCAGGTTTGGTACAGCAGGCCTGGAATCCTTCATCTGCCTCCCTGTTGAGAAGGAGTGACCTAATGTTAGTGATCTCTGCACAAAATGATTTCTCACAACCAGACTTTTTATTCAAAACAAAATGCAAAATGGCTGCTATATCAAAACTATTGCATCTTGCTTGCATTTTAGTTTTTTTCAATTAGCCTAGGTCTGGGCACAGAGCTATCCATTGGTTTTTAGCTGTGGTAAATAAGGTTTAAAAGTATCAGCCATCAGCTCAGATGACTAAGGTTTACAAGTATGTTGTCGGGACTGGAGGATTTGAGTTATAACGAGAAGCTGCATAGGCTGGGACTTCTTTCCCTGGAGTGTAGAGGTCAAGGGGTGACCTTCTGGAGGTTTATAAAATCATGAGATGCACTGATAAGGTCAACAGCAAAGGTCTTTTCCCTGGTGTAGAGGAGTTCAAAACTGGAGGGCATAAGTTTAAAGTGAGACAGGGAAGATTAAAATGGAGCCTTAGGGGCAACATTTTCACACAGAGGGTGATGAGTGTATGGAATAACCTGCCAGAGGAAGGCAGGTACAGTTACAACATTTAAAAAAAAAAGGTTAGGAGCTGTACAAGAATAGAGTCAAAGAGTCATAGTTATATGGCACGGAAATAGATTCTATGGTCCAACCAGTCCATGCTGACCATAATCCCAAACCAAACTATTCCCACCTGCCTCCTCTTGGCCCATATCCCTCCAAACTTCTTATTCATGTACGTATTTCAATGTCTTTTAAACGTAATTGTACCTGCATCCACCACCTCCTTTGGAAGTTCATTCCACACACATCTGTGTAAAAAAATTGTCCCTTGTGTCTTTTTTAAATCTTTCTCCTCTCACCTTAAAAATATGTCCCCTAGTCTTGAAATCCCTCTCTCTAGGGAAAAGACACATGCTATTCACCTTAAGTATAGCTTTCATTATGTTATAAATCTCCATTAGGTCACCTCTCAACCGTCTACGATCCAGTGAAAAAAGTCTCAGCCTACTCAGCCTCTCCTTATAACTCGAAACCTTTATTCCCGGCAACATCCTAGTAAATTTCTTCTGAAGACTATCCAGCTTAATCATATCCACCCCATAACAGGGGGACCAGAACTGGACACAGTACTCCAGAAGTGGCCTCACCGATGTCCTGTACAACCTCAACATAATGTTCCAACTCCTATACTCAAAAGGTCTAAGCAGTGAAGCCAAACATGCTAAACGCCTTCTTAATGACCTTAGGAAAAGTTTAGAGGGACATGGGTCAAAAGCAGGAAATTGAGACTCATTTAGTGTGAGAAACCTGTGCGGCATGGATAATTTGGACTGAAGAACCTGTATCCATACTATATAGCTCTATAACTGAATGATTCTATGACAGGTTATTACTGAGATCGAAAGAGCCATTTACTCCTCGAGGACAGCCATTGCTCATTGTTTACCATTGGAAATATTCAGTGAATTTTAAAAGGTCTCTTGTGATTCTTCCTGAGATGTATCAGTCTAGTCTCAATACAGGCTGAATCCGGAAGGATAGTTCCTGTGATTTATGTGAGACTTCTTGCATTCATGACAGCTCTGATGGCTAGATTTTTTGGAAACTAAGAAAATCAAGGGATATGGGGACATGTTGTGATGTAAGAAACCACAGCAACTAATTAATACAGCTCATCATCCCAGAAATAACAACGTGAATTTTCTTCAGTTATTCAGGCTAATGTCCAAGGCCCAAACATCTTTAGCTGCTTCGTCTATGACCTTCCGTGCATCATAAGGTCAGAAGTAGTGATGTTTAGTGATGTTTGCGCAATGTTCAGCCTCATTCATGACTCTCAGACACTGACATAGCCCATGTCCAGATCTAAGAACACTTGGACAATATCAAGTCTTAAGCTGACAAGTGGCAAATAACATTTGTGCTACACAAATGCCAGGCAACAACCATCTCCAAAGACAATACAACCACTGCTGTTATCATTCAACAGTGTTACTATCACTGAAACTCCCAAAATCAACATCCTTGGAGTTACCATAGATGAGAAACTCAACAGGACTTGGCTACAAGAGCAGGTCAGAGAGTAGGCTAGGTATTGGGGGTATATAGCTGTTGAGGACGTGGAAGAAGACTTTTAGGCCCAACAGTTATTATATTTGATGCTGAGCCCAGAAGGCTATAGGGCCCCCAAGCAGAAAGTGAGATGATGTTCTTCCAGCTTATACTGAGCCTCACTGGAACACTGCAGCAGGCCTGAGGCAGAAATGTTGGTCAGGGAACGCGGTAGTGTATTGAAGTGGGATGCAATTGGAAGCACAGGTCTATTTTACAGACAGGACATAGGTATTATTAGATTAGATTAGATTCCCTACAGTGTGGAAACAGGCCCTTTGGCCCAACAAGTCCACACCGCCCCTTTGGAGCATCCCACCCAGACCCATCCCCCATTACCCACACATCCCTGAACACTATGGGCAATTTAGTATGGCAGATCCACCTAGCCTGCACATCTTTAGACTGTGGGAGGAAACCAGAGCACCCAGAGGGAACCCACGCAGACGCGGGGAGAATATGCAAACTCTGCACAGACAGTTACCCAAGGCTGGAATCGAACCCAGGTCTCCGGTGCTGTGAGCCTGTAGTGCTAACCACTGAGCCACAACGCCACACACATTATGCAAAGTGGTCACCTAGTCTGGACCTCATCTACCCAGTGAAGTGCACCTCCTTCCACGTCCTTTCACCCACACCCACACTCTAGGCCCTGTCAGAACACGGGCTGTTTTCAGCACACTAACCATTTTCACCTACACATTAAACATATTATCAGTTTTTCTCCTTCCCTGGCTTGTTAACAGCCATCCCTCTGTCTGCCTAACTGATGTTTTGTCCTCTGTTGGCTCCATCCCCATCTATCTGCTTACTCATTTCCTCCTCATCCCTTGTCATCAGCATAAATATCTCCAAATCATAGTGACTAGTAGCTCTGAAGAAGGATCACTGGACTCAAAACATTGGCTCTGGTTTCCCTTCAAAGATGCTGCCAGACCTGCTGAGTTCCTCCAGCAACTTCTATTTTTGATTTAGATCTTCAGCATCTGCAATTCTTTGTTTTATTTATATGCTGGGGATATTTTTAACATGAAAATACAAGTAAAGAACGCAGATGCTGAAAATCTGAAACAAGAACAGAAAGTGCTGGAGAAACTCAGCAGGTCTGAGAGCATGCAGAAAGAAAACATAGCTAATGTTTTGAATCCAGCGGCCCTTTGCCATAACTGACCAATTTCTGATGAAGGATCACTGGTCATGAAATGTTGACTTTATTTTCTTCTCTATCAGATGTGTTGAGTTGCTCAAACTCTTGCTCTGTTTATTTTGTATTCCTAACATGGACTATTTTACCATCTTTTACCGATGACTACTTAACGTTTCAAGATGAAACATATCATGGTGGCATGTGAAGCATGCTGTGGTCTACTCTAACATGCATGACACCAATAAAACTAGTACTTCTGGTAATAGAAAAGTCCAAAAATCTATGTTACTTTGTAAATATTGGGAGTACATCCCATCTGTTCTAGAGACTATGTTTGTGATAAGGAAGGAATGGGGGGTGGTGACTGAAGCCACAATTGCCACTGCTGCATGCAGCCATGATGCATTCAGATGGATAATAACTGCATAAGAAGCTAAGAACAAGGAAGAGTAGAGTGAGAGGAACAGACTGAATGCTGAGGCTCCTTTTGCTCACCTGCAGGAAATCATCATGGAACTTCTAACATAGGCAACCATAAAAACATACACCAAATATTATACATTGCACAAGTAAACTGAAAAGATGAGACAATCATAGTCGCATCCTTCAAGTAAGGAGGCCAGTTATGCTGGAGTATCCAATTAATTGCCTGTTTGCACACCCACTTGCCAAAGTCACAATGGCCATAGACATGCTCCAGGATTTTGTGTTGCTGCATGAAAATATGGAAGACACGTTTGACTGCATCAGCAAGATGGCAGTACATGGAATAGTGTAGGTTAGATGGGCTTCAGTTCGGTATGACAGGTCGGCACTACATCGAGGGCCGAAGGGCCTGTACTGTGCTGTAATGCTCTATGTATAATATATCACACATGTCCAACGACTGCTCATTAAGCAGACAGATTGAGTTTTTCTGGAGGTAACCCCAACATATTTCAATACCTTTTATTACCCAATAAAAATCTGAACCAATTGAATAATAAGAGCATTTTTCACATAGTCATGGAGTTGTACAGCATGGAAACAGACCCTTCAGTCCAAATCATCTTTGCTGACCAGATATCCTAAATTAGTCTATTCCCTTTCACTGACATTTGGTCCATTTCCCTCTAAACAACTTCCTATTCATATACCCATCCAAAAGACATTTAAATGTTGTAGTTGTACTAGCCTCCAAGGCTTCCTAAAGCAGCTCATTCCATACAACCTCTGTGAAAATGTTGCCCCATAGGTCCTTTTCATATATTTCCATTCTCATCGTAAACCTATGCTCTCTAATTTTACACTCCCCTAACTGGGTATTCACCCTATCCATGCCCCTCATGATTTTATAAACCTAAATAAGGTCATCCCTCAGCCCCCAATGCACCAGAGAAAATAACCCCAGCCTATTCAGCCTCTCCCTATAGCTCAAACACTCTAAGCACGCCAACAGTCCTGAACAAAAGCAGAAGTTGCTGGAAAAGCTCAGCAGGTCTGGCAGCAGCTGTGAACAAAAAAATCAGAGTTAAGATTTCGGCTCCAGTGACCCTTCCTCAGTGAGGATTCTGCATAGGTGCTCTTCCCCTTTCCTGCGTAGTTATGGAGTATTGCAGTCTATCCTGGCCCATTTAAATAGTGTCCTAATGCAGCTTTGTTTGTGGGCATTGGGGTGGTTACTGTGGAAGTTGAGGACTTGACCAATATGTGTTGCTTTCATGTATACTGTGTACTGTATACTGTATGACCATCAGGGAGTTCCAAAACTCAGACACACTGCAACACTCCAAAACTACGCAGGAAAGAGGAAGAGCACCAATACAAAATCCTCGCTATAAACGAATATCCCAGCAACCTCATCCAAAGATGCCTACTAAACAGACAACAACAGTACGACACAGTATGACCTAACACATTGGACACGCTGCCCTACATCAAGAACATATCGGAACTGACAACAAGACTCCTAAGACCACCAGGAATCATGGTGGCCCACAAGCCCATATCCACTCTATGACAAACACTTACAAGGATTAAAGACCCCATTCCCATAACATGCAGAATCAACATGGTTGACAAAATAACATGCAATGAATGCAACAAAAATTACATTGGACAGACAGGAAAGAATCTAGCCATCAGAATACATGAACATCAGCTAGCAGCAAAACAGCACGATGAACTCCCCTTAATATGGTATACACAGACAATGAAGGCTATCAGTTTAATAGTGAGAAGGTAACCATAGTAGCCCAAGCCAAACATAGACACGCAGGGGAATTCCTAGAGGCCTCATTCTCCACCCAAAAGGCAATCAACAAACATATAGAATTGGACCCCATATACAAACCCATACTGTTGAAAACCAGAAATGACACCATTCACCACTACTGACCAGACAGTATAAATTCCAAGTGAAGTGGAATAACACTGCTTCATTGGAGATTCCACTGAAGATGTCATATAGCATGGCCATGAAATGTCTGAACGAGAACAAGCCAGTTCAGTGAGCAAGTCAACTATCTCTTTTCCTTACCACCTTTCTTAAATAATGGCACCACATTAGCTGTTCTCCAGTCTTCCAGCACCTGGCGCAGCTATTGATGATACAGGTCTCATAACACGTCCAGCAATCTCTTCCCTGGATTCCCGCAAAGTTCTAGGGTACACCTGATCTGGTTCCAGGGATTTATCCACCTTTATACATTTTAAGATATTCAGGGCCTCCTTCTCCTGTAATATGGACACTTTTCAAGATATCACTGTTTATTTCTCCATGTTGTCTAGCTTCCATATCCTTCTCCACTGTAAATACTGATGCAGATACCCTTATAGTATTTCATCCATCTCCTGTGGTTCCACATATGGATGGCTTTGTTGATCTTTTCTCTTCCTGGTTATTCTTTTGTCCTGAATATATTTGCAGAATCTCTTTGGTTCTCCTTAACGGTATTTGTCAAAACTATCTTGTCCCTTTTTTTCCTGTCCTGATTTCCCTCCTGAGCGTACTCCTGCTGCCCTTGAGGGATTCACTTGATCTCAGCTGTCTATACCTGACATATACTTCCTTCTTTTTCCTGATCAGAGTCTCGATTTCTCTAGTATCCAGCATTCCCTCCACTTACCAGCCTTGCCCTTCTCACTAATAGGAACATACTGCCTTGGAACTCTTGTTATCTCAGTATTTCAGTGTCTCCCACTTCCCAACTGCCCCCTTACCTGCGAACAGCTTCTCCTGGTCAACTTTTGAAAGTTCTTGCTTAATATGTCAAAATTGAGCTTACTCCAAGTTAGAACTTAGGTCTGTCCGATTCCATAACTGTTTTAAAGATAATAGAAGTATGATTGGCCCTGAAGTGCACCCCCACTGACATCTCATTTACTTGACTTGTCTTATTTCCCATCAGATAGTCAAGGTTTGCTCCTTCTCTAAAAGGTTCATCCACATACTGAATTAAAAAAAACTTTTCTGTACACACTTAAATTCCTCTCCATCCAAGCCCTTAATGTTATGCCAGTCCCAGTCTATGCTTGGAATGGTAAAATCCCCAACTGACACAACCCTATCATTCCTACAGATTATCCAAGATCTCCATACAAATTTGCTTCTCCATTTCTCACAAACTTTACACATTTATTGTATCATTGTAATTTGTTTTTTTTTAGTAGGAAGAAAAATGTTGTCTGAATTTTTTTGACAAAGTTCACGTTTACACAGGATCATCCTAGGTTGTCTTGAAGCTCCACTTAATATGAATTTGCAGGTGGACTCCTTGCGATTCAACTTATTTTGATTTTATTTTTGTGCTTTTAACATTGAAAAACATTGCAAGGCACTTCAAAGAGGTGAAAAGGAAATGGGCCATGAGTCGAAGGATGATGTTAGAGTGGTGAGCAAAATCTTGAGTGAATAAGTGGTTTTAAAGAACTATTAACTATTTCAGATCTCATTGACGATGCAAGATGGATAATTTAGGCTTATTTTGCATAAATCAAATGGACTTGCTTATCTGTAGTTTTCTTGTGAACTAGAGGTTCATTTTTTTTCATAATTAAGAGCTACAGATCTATGTGGAAGTGTGAGACAGATTCATTTGTCAGGCCTACTGATGGTGAATTTGGCTGCAGTGGCTGTAATCTATCAAGGCAAATGATGCCCTGTTCAAATGTTAGTCTTCAGAAACTCGCATGGCAGAGCTACTGTATTAACAGGATTACAACTCCTAGTGTGTGAAATAGGGGAAGAAAATTTACATTAAAAGTGAAGGGTCTGGAAATTGCAAAGAACAAACAAATGGATTATATGTAATGTAAATCATATGTAAATTCACTGTTGCATGATAAAGAAAAGCAATGAATATCAGCCCTTACAACTATTTGAGAAAGGAAGAAAAATGTTGTCTGAATTATTGGCAAATTTTGTACAGTGATAGGCCAATTGTATCTGAAACATGTTATCTTCAATTATATCTTTCAGTAGCTGTAACAATTTTAATAAATTAATCATATGATAGTTTACATTTACAGCCAGTAAATGCGTACAGACAGACAGTACAGAAGCATTGTTCAATTTAGGTTGCATTAGAACAGCAGTAACCATCAGAATTGACATTCCGAGTCCTATGAGAAATATCATGGATAATTTCAAGATTAATTTTAATTATGAAGCAGGCAGCAGCAATAACAGTAAATGGGTGTGTAATGCACAGCTGTTTTAACAGGAATAGGTTTCCTCTATGACAGATGCAAACATAGGTTACTTGCGTAATATCGTTACACATGCCCCTGTTTGTGAGAAATGAGATTAAAAATCCCATTCGAATGGTTTCATCAACAATAAAATATGATAGCGAGAAAAGGCAATGCACATCCATCTATCCTATTCGATTTTGCCACTGTATAATAATAAATAAGCCTTGTTGCAATGTATGGGGCTTTGATAAGACCATGCCTTGACTTACTGTTGATCTCCCTTTAAAACAAGGATGGAATGCAGTGAAGGTTCACTAGATTGATTCCTGGAATAAGTGGAATGTTTTACAATATAAGTCTATGTAAATTGAGTTTTTTTTGGTTTACAAGAATGAAGGCAATTTCATCAGAGCCTTCAATATTATGAAGGGTCTTAACATAATAGATACTGAGAGGTTACTTCGTCAGGCTAGGAATCTTAAATACAGTGGTACTTAAGTACACCACACAACCAGCCCAACTCTTCCCCCCAACCCACTGCATCCCAAAACCAGTCCAACCTGTCTCTGCCTCCCTAACCGGTTCTTCCTCTCACCCATCCCTTCCTCCCACCCCAAGCCGCACCCCCAGCTACCTACTAACCTCATCCCACCTCCTTGACCTGTCCGTCTTCCCTGGACCGACCTATCCCCTCCCTATCTCCCCACCTACACTCTCTCCACCTATCTTCTTTACTCTCCATCTTCGGTCCGCCTCCCCCTCTCTCCCTATTTATTCCAGTTCCCTCTCCCCATCCCCCTCTCTGATGAAGGGTCTAGGCCCGAAACGTCAGCTTTTGTGCTCCTGAGATGCTGCTTGGCCTGCTGTGTTCATCCAGCCTCACATTTTATTATCTTGGAATTCTCCAGCATCTGCAGTTCCCATTATCTCTTAAATACAGTGGTACTGTTTTAAGATAATGAATTGGCCATTTTATTTTGAGATGATAAATTTCTTCACTTGATGTTGCCGATTATGGAACTCTTAATCCCAAAGAATTTTGGAATCATGACAGTTGAGCCTATTTAAGTCTAGATAAACAGCTATTTTCCTCTCAGTGAATTAAGGGATACAGGAGTTGGGCAGGCAAGTGAAGGGCAAGATCAAGTTCAGCCATGATCATACAACAGGCCAACTTCTTCTGCCCCTACTTCTTTTGCTCTTATTTTCTTGTGTATCATTGAAGTATTACAAGATTCCTCCACTTCCTCATGATAGATACTAAGTAAAAGCACCAGCATGCATCACAGTTCATATATTGATGACACTATGAAGACTCAGCTGTCTCATCCATTTCCAAAGTACTGCCAAGATTGAAGTGTCATTCTTCTACTATCAACACTGCCACCAATGACTTGTTTGTGAAGAATGGACTTGGTTATTCATTCTGTCATGAATATTTCCCCTTTTTTATAAAAGGTAGACCTAATTTGATATTTTCAGAATAATGTGTACTAAATATTCTTAGTTGCAAAAAAAGGGTTTAATAAAACATCACTCCATTGTTTTAACTTCCACCTCTGTTAATTTGCCTGCACCACCCCTCAACTGTCATCACTTGCTTCAAGGAATGTGGGGCAATCTGCAGCTCATCAAGAAAGATATCTAGGCTCAATTGGGTGGGAGTGTGCTATGTTTTTGTGGGTAGAAGGGTATTGCCATTAATTTTCTTTTCTTTGACTATGCCTGAAGGCCTAATTGGTTTAACTAGTAGAGGATCAACTACTACCGAGTCTTAACAAAAACAGACTCTTATCTTAATGAGATGTAGTTTATTACATGAAAGTAATCGGGTACAACTTACATTAATCTGTTGAATATTGTAACGAAGATTCATTGTTATGAAGATTCATGTAAATATGGGTCTCACTCCATAAAACCCCAATATGTTCTGCCTTATACTCATCCAAATCTTCTGTGACATAATTAGATTGGGTGCAGATTAATATAATCTCTGATATTAACCCTTTCAGGACTATTACATTATACAACTGGAAAGGCCTAAGATTCCTTTGTTGGATTCAAAGGTTTCTCTTGGTCTGATAACAGGGTTTTAAATGGCCTTACAGAAATCCCACTGTTATTGTTCAGCCTTTACTTCAAAACACTTTATATATCTGTATTAAAAGATTTCTATTGGGTGGGGTTGGTGAAATGTTATACCCTGAACTTTGCTAATCAGCTGCTCAATCTGTTAACAAAGTAACTCCTAGCCATGACTTAAAACTGCTGTCTGATGCCTTGTCCCACTGACATTTCACACATCTGAGGGCTATCAGTCATCCCAACATTAACAGTTTATTCAAGGCTTTTTTGTAGTACAGTAGTAATGTTTATGCCCCTGGACTGGGAGCCCTGGGTTCAAGTCCAGGTTGATTAGGAAATAAAAACAGCTGCTGGAAAAGCTCAACAGGTCTGGCAGCATCTGTGGAGGAGAAAACAGAGTTAAAGTTTCGGGTCCAGTGACCCTTCCTCACAACCTCAGACCTCAGGTCACCGGACCCAAACGTTAACTCTGTTTTCTCCTCTACAGATGCTGCCAGACTTGCTGACCTTCTCCAGCAACTCTGCTTTTGTCAGCAGTTCCTTTGGTTTTGATTATGAAATAGTTTAAAAAGAATTATTAGTCTTATCTTTGAACAATTTGAACAATAATTAAGGATCAGATCTGCAAGATATCTGAAATAATCATTGTTAGTCAAAAGTTTTAAAATTAAGATTATAAAAATACTTCTCATTCATCTTAAACTTTCCTCACCCATGGGTATTACTAATGATTTTAAGTCAATTGGCTTTATTCAGTTCTGAGGAAGGGTTACCAGACAGAAAACGTTAACTCTGCTTTTTCTTTCACAGATGCTGCCAGACCTGCTGAGCTTTTCCAGCAACTTTATTTTTGTTCCTGATTTATAGCATCCACAGTTCTTTCAGTTTTTAATTTGGCTTTATTCATTACTCTTGTTAAAGATTAATCAATTTGCATTTCCAAATCTGCTGGTTTAGACCTGCTGTTGAGTTTCTCAAGGACTCAGTTTGATCAGTTACGTTTCATGCAGCTGATTCATCACTGGTGCTAGTGTTGGCAATTTATTTCTCTGCCTAAGTGGCTCTAAGCTAATGATTCATTTTGCTGCAGAATACTGTATATGGGACTACATGATATGTTTGTACTCGTTGTACTTACCTTTATCCTCAGCTATCATAATAACCGATGATCTGGGAAATGTATAACTCTAGCTCTAGCTCCAATTCTGGAGTTAAGGCACAGAAAAATAAATGCAGCGGAGTTGTTAAATCCGTCTCATTGTGTACAAGTTGGGAAAAACAACAACAAAAAAAATCACACTGGAAACAGTTTACCACATGTGAAAAAAGAAGTTCAACAGGATGAATAGTAGTGAAAGGCCTCAGGTGTTTCCACTGTAATAGAGGCTGACACATAAAATCACTATGCTGGTGGTTTAAAAAAGTTACTGGGGAAAACAAGGTGGTAAAAGAGGCTAAACCAGTGGGATTAGTTGTGCTAATGAAGGGATTCCCAAGACAAGTTAAGAGTTACAGGAGCGTGCACAACTTATTCAATGGCTGGATAGTAAGATAGTGCCCGAATTCTTCAAAGACTTCACCTCTGTGGGTTAAGATTTACTCGGGTAGAATGGGAGAGAAGGTAAAGAAGTTACGATATTGAGAGATACAGGAGCTGGTCAGTCCCGAATAGTAAGAGGTGAAGTATTTGCATGCCTTCTGAAATGTTACCCGAAAGAGTTATAATCTGTGGAATAAATGGAGAGAGATTTAGTGTTTCCCTGTATAAGGTAAGGTTGGAAAATCCAATCTAGACTGGGGAAATGATGGTGGCAGTGACTGAAAGTGTGTCTATCTCAGGAATATAGTTTGTTCTTGGGAATGACCTAGCCAGATCAAAGGTGGGAGTGATGCCATTGTAATGGAGAAGCCAAAAGAAAACCAGGGAACTGAAGAGTCAAAAATAAAGCACCTTGGAATTTTTCCAGACTGTGTGATGACAAGATCCCACAGTCATAAGTTAAAGCAAGAAGGGTAAAAAAAATGAAGAAGTTGTAGTCCAGTTAGCTAACACTCTGCCTGATGAAATGGTAAAGGAAAAGCCTAAGCAGGTAGAGGATCAGGCAGAAGTGTTTAGTTCTGAAAGAATGGAGTTATGACAAAAAGGATGAGACAATTAAAGATTTATATCATAAAACTGACTCAGAGGAATCAATGTATTTCAGTGTTATTGCCTTAAGGATAAAATCTTAATGTGGAAATGGAGACCTTAGCTGGTTAGTGTAGAGGAGCAATGGGCAGAAGCTCACCTGATCCTGTTACCGGTAGTACACAGACAGGAAGTATGGCGGCACCTGAATTACCTGTAGGAGGTCGTCGAGGAGTGAGGGAGACTCGGGCTAATATACAAAAGCATTTTTATTAGCTTGGATTACATAACGATGGGGTTGAATTTTGCCATACCTGTTGTATGTGTCAATGGTAGGAAAGCCACAGGCAGTAATACATCACCAGCACCTTTGATGCCAATTCCAGCATTTGAAGAGCTTTTCATGAGTGAGTGATTGTGTAAGTCCCCTCCCTAAAACCAAAAGTGGAAACCAGTTTTTGCTAATCATAATGGATGTGTCTATCAGATTTCAGGAGGCAATTCCATTATACAATGTCAAGGGAAAAAATGTTATGGAAGAGTTATTTGCTTTCTTTACACGTTATGGACTACCCAGAAAGATTCAATCAGACCAAGGATCCAACTTTACTGCAAAACTATTTAAGGAGGTCATGGATAGTTTAGGCATCCAACACTTTAAATTAAGTGTGGATCATCCTGAATCCCAGGGAGCATTGGAAAGGTGGCATCAGAAACTAAAGATAACAAAATGTGAGGCTGGATGAACACAGCAGGCCAAGCAGCATCTCAGGAGCACAAAAGCTGACGTTTCGGGCCTAGACCCTTCATCTGATGAAGGGTCTAGGCCCGAAACGTCAGCTTTTGTGCTCCTGAGATGCTGCTTGGCCTGCTGTGTTCATCCAGCCTCACATTTTGTTATCTTGGAGTCTCCAGCGTCTGCAGTTCCCATTATATCAGAAACTAAAGACCATGTTGAAGGCTTATTGCCAGGATTACCCAAATGATTGTGATAAAAGGTATCCCATTTATATTATTTGCTATTAGATAGGCTCCAAATGAATCAACTCAGTTTACTCCCTTTGATTTGATACTTGCGCATGAAGTAAGAGGGTGATTAAAATAAATTAAGGAAAAGTTGATAGGTCTGAAGACGAGATCTCACAGTTGGATTATGTATCTGAAGTGAGAGAAAGATTAAATAGAGTAGGTGAATTAGCTAGATAATATTTGAAGGTGGTACAACATCTAATGAAGCAAAAGGCAGATAAGAAATCTAAAATTTGTACATTTGCCCATAGGGATAAAATATTGGTGCTGTTTCCAGTGGTGGAAGACCCCTTCAAAGCAAAGTGTAAGCGGTCCCCATCAAATTGAAAAGAAGTTAAGTCAAGTGAATGAACTGGAAAAAATGTCAGAAAGGAAAAAATATTCTCAGTAATGTCATGTGAACATGCTGAAATCTTACTATGACAGGAAAAGGGAACCAGACATACAGGTATTATAGTTACTGCCACTCAGATCGAGGAATGAAATCAAAGATTTGGATTTTAATGCCTCAGAATAAATTGAATAATGTGGAAGTCCTCAAAGAATGGGATATGATAGTAAGCTAGTATAAGAGATAATGGGAACTGCAGATGCTGGAGAATTCCAAGATAATAAAATGTAAGGCTGGATGAACACAGCAGGCCAAGCAGCATCTCAGGAGCACAAAAGCTGACGTTTCAGGCCTAGACCCTTCATCAGAGAGCCCGAAACGTCAGCTTTTGTGCTCCTGAGATGCTGCTTGGCCTGCTGTGTTCATCCAGCCTCACATTTTATTATCTATGATAGTAAGCTATCTGCCTCAGAAACAGAGATCTGAATTGAAAGACATGTTACAGTGCTATAAGGACATATCTGGTAATAATGGCGTTAAGATTTAGAGGGGAAAAAAGAAATAATATTTTCATAATGATGGTTTGATATTTTCTTAAGTGGAGAGATATTGCAAAGTTGGCATAGGACTTGTGGATTGGAAGGCAGGACAGTAGGATTTGATGTTTTTAAAATGATCGGGGGGATGAGTGTGTGGACCCTTTAAAAGATGATGTGTTTTTTTTCAAAGCTTGGTGATTTACAAAAAAGTCTACAAATGCAGACAGAAATGTATTGAAATTGAAACATTTGTATCAAAAACTATACAGTTAGAGGGGAAAAAAGCTGCAGTTTGTTTTGTTAGCAAGGCAACCAGTTTGCATGTCCAACAATTAATTGAAACCAGGCACTTAGAAGCTAAAAAACAATTAAATTTGAATCTGATAGTTTTGAAAACCAAGGACCAATCCAGTTGGAAGAAATCGATAGGTCATCAAGGGTATAAAGGAAGAGGTTATTTGAAAATCAGGGTGAGGGAGAACTGCCATCTGAAGAGAAACTCACTGACTCTCTCAGAAATCTCCAAGCTCTGAGTAAGCACCATCTAAATAAAACTACTGTGATACTCTTAGCTAATATTTCTGACATGAGAATTCGATGGAGGAAGGTGTTCGTGACTAGAAGACAGTGTAGAAGGCAAAGCATATTTCAGGACATTTATCCTAACTGTAATTTTGAGAGATTAAGTTTTAAATTGTTTTTATTAGTTAGGTGATACAAGTGGGACTGTAAATCTATTGGAACAGCATCTCAGTAGAATTTTGCTTTATTCAGGAATAGTAGTTAATGAAGGAGGAATTGTCTGGCTTGTTAGCTGTTCTGTTAGTTTGTTAACCGTTAAAGTTAGACAAATAAATTGGCACTTGTGGATTGTAGGGTGATTGTCAGGAGTTCATTTTATTTCACCTCTCTTTTACAACAGATTGGAAGGTGAGGAGCAGGTTACATGACTTTTTACATTTTGTTTAACAGATTATGAGGTGAGGTGAGCTTCTGGTGTTTCGGTTTTAAATATCAGAGGTATTTACCTTCCCTCTGTAACAGCAATATAAAAGAAGATGGCAAAAATATTTTCAGATATCCACCAGGTAAGAGAGAGGCAAGATTGGACATTGGATTGCTGAAACGTGAGACTGGGTAAGCAGTAATAAGAACAGAGAAATAGTGGATGAACGGAATAGATACTTTGCATCAGTTTTCACAATGGAAGACACCAGCAGCAGATCAGGACTTCAAGAGAATCAGGGGCAGAGTTAATGGTAGTGGCCACCACAAGGGAGAAATTGCTGAGGTTGTTGAAAGGTCTGAAGGCAGATAAACCGACTGGACCAAACTGACTCACCCACAGCTTTAAAGGAAATAGCTGAAATGATTGCAGAGGAAATCTTTCAAGAATTACTAAAGTGTCCCAGAGGACAGGAAAATGGCTGACATAATGCCCCTGTTAAGAAGGAATGGAGGCAGAGGACAGGAAACTATCCTGGCTAGCATGACCTCAGTCATTGGTCATATTTTATTAAGGATGAGATTACCAAACACTGGAAGTGCATGATAAAATAGGGCAGAGTCAGCACAGCTTCATCAAGGGGAGTGACACCTGATAAATCTGTTCGAATTCTTTGAGGAGGTAATGAGTAAGTTAGACAAAGGATAGCTGGTGGATAGAATCTATTTGGATTTCCAAAAAGTCTTTGACAATGTTTTTTAAAGGAGGCTACTAAATAAGATAAGAGCCCGTACTGTTAGGTGCAAGGGAC
The DNA here is from genome assembly GCF_030684315.1 of Stegostoma tigrinum. NCBI lineage: Eukaryota > Metazoa > Chordata > Chondrichthyes > Orectolobiformes > Stegostomatidae > Stegostoma > Stegostoma tigrinum. Next base: position 56,690,118 of record NC_081366.1, read on the forward strand.
TGGCATGGATCGAGGATAGGCCTTCTGGCAGAAGGCAGAGAGTAGGGATAAAAGGATTTTTTTCAGGATGGCAGCCAGTGTCTACTGGTGTTCTGCAGGGGTCAGTGTTGAAACCACAACTATTTACATTATATATTAATGATCTGGACAAAAGAACTCAGGACAGCATTGCTAAGTTTGTAGACAACTTGAAGATAGGTTGAGCGATAAGTAATGTTGAAGAATCAGGGAGGCTGCAGAGGAACTTGGCATACTAGGTGAGAGAGTAAAGAAGTAGCAGATAGAATACAATGTATGGAAGTATGAGGTTATGCACTTTTGCAGGAAGAAAGGAGGTATAGACTATTTTCTAGAAGTGGAAAGGCTTTGGAACTTTGAAGCCTAAATGGACTTGTAGGTTCTAGTTCAGGACTCTCTTAAGGTTCAGTTGGCTCTTGGGAAGTCAAATTCAATATTCATATTCATTTCAAGAAATCTAGAATACAACAGCAGTGATGTACAGCTGAGTCTCCATAAGGTCCTGTCAGACGGCATTTGGAATATTGTGAGCAGTTTTTAGGCCCTGTATTGAGGAAAGGATGTGTTGGCATTGAAGGAGGCCCAAAGCAGGTTTATAAGAATGATGTTGGGGTGAAGGGCTTGTCAAATAAGGAGCAGTTGAAGAGTGAGTCTGTACTGAATGGAGTTTAGAAGGGGGGTGTCTGATTGAAGCTTACACAATACTGAGAGGCCTGGATAGAGTGGAATGGAGAAGATGTTTCCACCAGTAGGAGAGATTAGGACCCAAGGCCACAGCTTCGGAGTAAAGGCACAACCCTATAGAACTGAGATGAGCAGCAATTTCTTCAGCCAGAGGGTAATTAATTTGTGGAACACATTGTCGTGAGGACTGTAGTGGCCAAGTTATTAAGCCTATTTAGGACAGAGATAGATAGGTTCTTGGTGAGCGAATCAATGGTTACAGGTCAAGGCAGGAGAACTGAGCTGAGAAATATATCAGACATGATCGAATGGTAGAGCAGACTCAATGGACTGAATAGCCTAATTCTATTCTTATATCTTATGGTCATATGGTCTTATTCCACATAATTATGTTCAACAATATCAGTGAAACGTGGCATGTAACTAAAATACCCTCCAGACATTGCAGACAAATTCAGAAAAAATAGTAAAACTAACCTCTCACCCATTGTTATTTACTTTGATTTTGGCTCAGAGAACACGTAAGGAAATCATTTTTAATATCCTGAAGAAAAGAATGACAATATTTTGTTCATCTCCTAACATTCAGACAGTCTGATAACACCATTTCTATTGGGTTCCTTATGGATTTGGTAGTCACTGGCAATGCATTAACAGAAAAATAGACAAGCATGTCATTTCATTGGTTAGCGTCACTAAAATCAGTCTAATCAGTAGCATTTTAGTGATGCATTGGCCACCTATCGTCCCTTTAAAATGACAAGTCATTGGAGTAGAGCTTGACATTGTGTGAAATTGTAAAATAGGCCATAATGAAGAGGCAGATGGCAGGCTGTTTACATCTCTTAATGATCAGTTACTTCAATGAAACCTCAGCTGCAGTGAAACAATTTTAAGATTAAATTATTTAGGCCACTCGCTATTCTTTTCCCACAGACATTAGTTTACATATGTGATAGGATATTTCAGACAGATTCTGTTAACAGTACAATTGACAAAAAAAGAAAAAGGGAGAAACAGTTATACAACATTAATTACCATGAGGATACTGACAAAATCTTTTTAATTACAGGAATGCTTGTAAAGTGTTTAAAGTGTCCTTGCTTTATGTGATACCTTAGAATAATGTTGTGTTTGGAAATTCCCAATAATGCATTATTATGATGTGCCTTACTTCTTAGTTACCAGTTATTCTTCCAAGACCAATACAATATTACTTAGTTTCAGTACTGAATGTTGTATTCCAGTGGGTACACTAATTTGGCAGTTTTGCAGCTAAAAATTTGTACTCCATTTACTAGTGATCCTTTGACGTAGCCACAAATTCACTCAAACATAAAATGAAGACTGGGCTCTGTGTGAGAAATACCATCAATACCATGAGTCACATTTCTTTATTCATGTAACAACTGTCAATTATCACTAAAAACCCTTCTGGTTCACTGATGTCCTTTAAGGAAGGAAATCTGTCATTCTTATCTGGTCCAGCTTACATCTGACTCCAGACACAAGACAATGCAGTTGACTCTTATCTGCCCTCTGAAGTGGCCCTACAAACCATTCAGATTAAGCTGCCATTAGGAATGGACAATAATTGCTCGCCCAGCCGGTAATGCCCATATCCCTTGAATGAATAAAAACAGACAAAAACTAAGCCATTATACAATCAAGTTTATGACTATCTTATATTTACAATGATCAATTCTCCCCACAAGTATATTACTTCACAAATTCTCGATTTCATAGATCATAGATTCTCTACAGTATGGAAGCAGGCCCTTTGGCCCAACAAGTCCACACTAACCATCAGATCACCCCACCCAGGCCCATCCCACTTAATCTACACATCTCTGAACACAAAGGGGAATTTAGCATGGCCAATCCACCTAGCCTGCACACCTTTGGACTGAGGAAACTGGAGCACCCAGAGAAAATGCATGCAGACACGGGGAGAATGTGCAAACTCCACACAGTCAGTTGCCTGAGGGTGGAATCAAACTCAAGTCCCTGTGCTGTGAGGTAGCAGCACTCACCACTGAGCCACCACTCTCTTCACTTCCACACTGATCCATAAGTAAGTATGAATGCAGGATTTTGGGACTACTAGATGTACATTTAAGGTGGAATTCATGTATGTGTGCCAGTCCCATGCTTGCAACTGAACTCGGTCTCAAATTATCTTAGCTATCCCCGCCATTGGCAAAGCTGTAGCTCCACCAGGACTGTGTGTTAGCTGGCTCATAACAGCTATCCCACATTAAAAGAACACGTACAGGAATCTTCTACCTTTCCAAAAAGAAATGTTTAGGATCCGCAAATACTGGACTCATAGTTAATACTAGAAACAATGGATCTGACATTGCCTGGCTGCCATAACTGAGGTTCACCGGTGCTATGGCACTGAATCACTTGTCTGAGTGATGTACAGTAAGCAGGTGAAGACCTTCTTGAAGAATAAGGTGTTGGGTACACCTTTTTCCAGAGAGATAACAGGATTGACTCCACCATTGAAAGAAACAGCTGACTATCTTAGTGAGCCCCCTTGTAGGCTGAATAAACCCCTCAAGACCAGTTGGCTTACCCTAACCCAGAAGCAATAGTATGAAGACTTTATCATTTGTTTTTAGTATTTTAATCAATTCTATAACTTTAAAGACATCCAATATACAGACTGCAGCTGAAAAATATGGCAAATATCATCTGTGCAACACAAATGTCAGGCACTGACCATCTCCAAAAAACAGTTCATCCAACCATTATCTACTGATATTCAGTAGTGTTACCATCATGGAATCCCTCACTATTAACATCTTGGGGGTTACCAATGGCGAGAAACTGAACTGAGCTAGCCGTATAAATATGGTGGCCACAAAAGCAGGCCTGAGGTCAGGAATCCTACAATAAGTAAATCACATCCTGACTGCCAAAAGCCTGTCCACCATCTACAAGGAACAAGTCAGATGTATATTGGAATACCCTTCACTTGCCTGGATGGGTCCATCTTCAACAACAAAAGGAAACTTGACACTAACCAGGCCAAAGCAGCTCAATTGATTAGCATCACACCCATGAACATTCACTCCCTCCACCACCAACACTCAGAAACAGCAATGTGTACCATTACAAGATGCACTCCACAAATTCACCAAGGCTATTTCGACAGCTCATTCTAAACTCATTTCCAATTGAAAGGCCAAGGGCAGCTGTTACATGGGAACACCACTACCTGCAGGTTCTCCACCAAGTCACTCACCATCCTGACTTGGAAATATATCACTTTTTCTTCAGCGCTGTTGTGTCAAAATCCTGGAATTCTCTCCCTAACACCATTGTGGGTGTGCCTACAGCAAATCGACTGCAATATTTCAAGAAGTCAGCTCAGCATTTCCTTCTCAAAGGCAATTAGGAACAGCCAGCGATACCCATGTTACACGTGTGAATAATACAGCTTCAGAATTTTTTTCAGCATAATCTTCCTAGTTTTAGGAATCAAAATGGAGAATTTCCATTGTGTTTACTTCTTAGGAAGTTTCCAACTTTTTGAAAAAATATGTTTGCAATCTTCTTTTGGAATGATTAATATTTTGTTTTTCCCCAGTAAAATTAGGTTTTACATGCTTTCCTTCAAAATATATTTGTATTTATTAAAATAACATTTTCTTCTTGCTTCCAAAATTTTTTCAAAAGCAAGGTAATGAGAGTTCAGAACCAGCATGTTCCTGTTAGTGTGGAGGGCAAAGCTGCAGGATTAGGGAACATGGATGACTAGAGATATTGAGGCTCTGATCAAGAAAAAGAAACTATAGCCAGCTGGGATCAAGTGAAGGAGTACAGGAGTACACTTAAGAGGAAAATCAGGAAGGTAAAGAGGAGACAAGAGATAGCTTTGGCAGATAAGGTAAAAGAGAATCCAAAGAGATTTTACAAGTATATTAAAGACAGAAGAGTAACTAGGGAAAGAATGGTGCCACTTAAAGATCTCTATTTGTTCAGTCACAGGAGATGGGTGAGATCCTAAATGAATATTTCTTGTCAGTATTTACCATGCAGAAAGATATGCAAGTTAAGGTACTCAGGGAAATAAATAGAGATGCCTTGAAAAGAGTCGACATTACAGGAGAGGAGATGCTGGAGATCTTAAAACGCATAAAGGTAGATAAATAGGCAGAGGAGGTGACGGCTTTGTGGTATAATCACTAGGCAGACCCAGCAGAGGTATAGGCACAGTGGTATACAGTCAGGAGGGAGGTGCCTGGGAATCCTCCACATTGACTTCAGGCCTCATGAGGACTCGTGGCTTCAAGTTAAACATGGACAAGGAAACCTCCTGCTGATTATTACATACAGTCCCCACTCTGCTGATGAATTGGTACAAGTTGAACAACACCTAGAGGGCACAAAATGGGCTCTGGGTTGACGGATTTCAATATCCACCACCAAGAATGTCTCAGCAGCCATACTAATGATTGAGCTGGTCAGGTCATAAAGGAAATAGCTGCTCGGCTGAGTCTGTGGTAGTTGATGAGGGAACCAACAAGAGGGAAAAACATACTTGACCTTAGCCTTACCAATCTGCCAGTTGCAGATGCATCTGCGCGTGATAGTATTGGTAAGAGTGACCACCGCACAGTCCTTGTATCTCCATTGGGTTCTGTGGCACTGTCAACATGGAAATGGGAAAGACTTCAAACAGATCTAGTAACTCATGACTGGGCATCAATGAAGCATTGTGGGCCATCGACAATCGGAGAACTGTACTCCAGCTCAATCTGTAAACTCATGGCTTGGCATATCTCCAACTCAACCATTACCATTAAGCCAGGGAATCAACCCCGGTTCAATGGTAAGTGCAGGAGGGTGTGCATGGAGCAGCAGTTGTCATACCTAAAGATGAGGTGTCAACCTGGTGAAGCCACCAAACAGGACTATTTGCATGTCAGAGAGCAAAGCAGCAAATGATGGACAGAGCTACGCAATCCATAACTGACAGATCAGATCTAAGCTCTGCAGTCCTGTCACATCCATGAATGGTGGACCATTAAACAACTCACTGGAGTGGGAGTCTTTACAAATATCCCCATCCTCAATGATGGAAGAGCCAAGGACATTAGTACAAAAGGCTGATGCTTTTGCAGCAACCTTCAGCCAGAAATGGAAAAGGATTTGGAAGGTAGAGAATTGGGTCTTGAAAAATGTCCATATTACAGAGGAGGAGGGGCTGCACATCCTAACATGCATAAAGGTGGATAAATCCCCTTGAAGTGATCAGGGCTACCCTAGAGCTTTGTGGGAAGCTAGGGAAGTGATTGCTGGGCCCCTCGCTGGGATATTTGTATCATCAATAGCAACTACTGAGGTGCTAGAAGACTGGAGGTTGGCTAACACAGTGCCACTATTTAGGAAAGGTGGTAAGGAAAAGCTAAGGAACTGTATTACCGGTGAAACTGACAGCAGTGGCGACCAAGTTGTTGGAGGGGTTCCTGAAGGACAGGAGTTATATGTATTTAGAAAGGCAAGGACCGATTAAGGATAGTCAACGTAGCTTTGTGCGCGGGACATCGTGCCTCACTAACTTAACTGAGTTTAATGAAGAAGTAATGAAGAGGACTAATAAGGGCCGAGTGTTGCACATGATCTATATGGGCTTCAATAAGGCGTTCGGCAAGATTCCTCGTGGTAGACTGGTTAACAAGGTTATCTCACATAGAATACAGAGAGAACTGGCTGTTTAGATATGGAACTGGCTGAAAGGTAGAAGACAGAGGGTGATTGTGGAAGGCTGCTTTTCAGACTGAAGGCCTGTGACCAGCAACTTGCCACAAGGATCAGTGTTGGGTCTATTGCTGTTTGTCACTTATATAAATGATTTGGATGTGAATATAAGTGGTATGGTTTGTACATTTACAGCTGACACCAAAATTGGTGGTGTAGTGGACAGTGAAGAATGTTGTCTGAGTACAATGGTGTTTTGATCAGATGGTCTGATGGGCCAAAGAGTGGCAGTTGGGCTTTAATTTAGATAAATGTGAGGTGCTGCACTTTGGAAAGGGAAATCATGGCAGGGCTTATAAACTTAAAAGTAAGATCCTGGGGAGTGTTGCTGAACAAAGACACCTTGGAGTTTAGGCTCATTGCTTCTTGAAAGTACAATCGCAGTTAGACATGTTAGTGAAGAAGGCCTTTATTGATCAGTGCTTTGAATATATGAGTTGCAAGGTAATGTTGCAGCTGTACAGGACATTGGTTAGGCCACTTTTGGAATATTGTGTTCAATTCTGGTCTCCCTGCTGTAGGAAGGATGTTGTGAAACTTGTAAGAGTTCAGAAGAAATTTACAAGGATGTTGCCAGGGTTGGAGGGCTCGAGCTATAGGGAGATGCTGAATAGGCTGGGGCTACTTTCCCTGTAGTGGAGCTGAAAGATGGCCTTATAGAAGTTAACAAAATCAGGACGGGCATTGATAGGGTGAATAGTTAAGGTACTTTTCCAGGGTAGGGGAGCCTAAATTCAAGGGGGGATATGTTTAAGGTGAGGGAAAAGATATAAAAGGGACCCAAGAGCAAATTTTTCATAGAGTGTGCTGTGTGTATGGAATGAGCTGCCAGAGAAAATGGTGGAAGCTGATACAATTACCATATTTAAAAGGCATCTTAATGGAAATATCATTTGGAAGGGTTTGGAGGGATATGGACCAAATACTAGCAAAAGGGACCAGTTTAATTTGGGAAGATGGTCTGCATAGACTAGTTGGACTGAAGTCTGTTTCCATGCTGTACATCTCTCACTCGATGACTGGATGACAGGATGATCCATCTCAGCCGCCTCCAATGGTCCCCAGCATTATAGATAGCAGTCTTCAGCCAATTTGATTCACTCCACATGATCTCAAGAAACAATTGGAGACTCTGGATACTGGAATGTAAACAGGCCCTGACAACATTCCTGCAATAGCACTTAAGACTGTGTTCTAGAACTTGCCACTCCGCTAGCCAACCTGTTCCAGTACATTTACAACACTGGCATCTACCTGACAATGTGGAAAATTGCCCAGATATGTCCTGTAATTAAAAAACAGGACAAATCCAGCCTGGCCAATTACAGCCCCATAATTCTACTCTCTATCATCAGTGAAATGATGTAAGGTGTCATCAATAGTGCTATTAAACAGTACCTGCTCAGTGGCATCCAATTTGAGTTCTGACAGGGCCAGACAGATCCTGACCTCATTACAGTCTCAGTTCAAACATGGATAAAAGAACTGAATTCCAGAAGTGAGGTGAAAGTGGCATTAGGCTGCATTCGACCAAGTATGACATCAAGGACCACTATCAAGACTAGACTAAATGGGTATCAGATGCAAACTGTCTGGTGGTTGGAGTCATACCTGACATATACAAAAATGGTCGTTGACGGTCAGTCACTTCAGCTTCAGGATAACTCTGCAGGAGTACCTCAGGGTAGTGTCCCAGGCCCAAACATCTTCAACTGCTTCATCAATGACCTTGCCTCCATCATAAGGTCAGAAGTGGGGATGTTCGTCAATGATTGCATAATGTTCAATACCATTTCTCAAATACTGAAGCAGTCCATGTTCAAATGCAACAAGATGTGGACAATATCCAGGCTTGGTAGAAATCACACTTTGTCCACCCCAGTCAAACACTGGCACTTCCCCATCAGGCTTGGTTGACTCATGGCAAGTAACATTCCCATCACACAAATGCCAAGGTATGACGATCAGCAATAAGAGACAATCTAACCACTGCACCTTGCCTTGACATTCAATGGTGTTACCATCACTGAATCCTGGGGTTATCATTGACAGAAACTCAACTGGACTCACCAGATGAACACAGTGGTTCCAACAGCAGAGCAAAGTCTAGGAATACTGTAGGAATACTCATCTCCACACTTCCTAAATCCTGTCCACCATCTCCAAGGCACAAGTCAAGAGTGTAATGGAATATTCCCCACTTGCCTGGTGAGTGCAGGTCCAACAACCTCGAAGCTTGACAGCATCCAGGAAAAAGCACCCCAATTGACCAGTACTGATCCATAAGAATCCACTCCCTCCATCACCGATATTCAGTATATACTATCTGCAAGATGCACTGCAGAAATTCACCAAAGATTCTCAAACAGCACCTTCTAAACCCATGAGTACTCATATCTTGAAAGGCAAGGGCAGCAGATATATGGGAACACCACCACCTCACGTTCCCTTCCAAGCCACTAACCACCCTAACTTTGAAATATATAAATGTTCCTTAACTGTCACCAGGTCAAAATCCTGGAATTCTAATAACAGTATTGTGGGTTGACCCACAGCAGATGGATTGTAACGGTTCAAGAAGGCACCTCTTCAATGCTTTCACAAGGGCAACTAGGGATAGGCAATAAATGCAGGCCACCCAGCAATGCCAACATCCCACAAATGGATAAATAAAAAAGAAATCCCCGAGGCATGATGTATATTCAGAACATTGCGGCAAGCTAGTAAAGAAATTGTAGGGCCTTTAGCAGAGATATTTGCATCATCAACAGCCATGTGTAAGGTGCCGGAAGATTGGAGGGTGGCTAATGTTGTGCCATTGTTTAAGAAAGACTGTTGGAAAAGCCAGGGAACTACAGACCAGTAAGCCTAATATCAGTAGTGACTAAATTGTTGTAGGGAATTCTGAGAGACAGAATCTACTCGCATTTAGAAAGGCAAGGACTGATTAGGGATAGTCACAATAATTTTGTGTGTGCAAATTGTGTCTCACAAATTTAAATGAGTTTTTTAATGAGATGACCAGAGATGAAGGCATAGCAATACACGTTGTTTACATGACCTTTAGGAGGGCTTTGATGATTTTCTGCATGGTAGACGGATTAATAATGTTAGATCATTTGGGGTCCAGAGAGACCTAGCTAGTTGGCGACAAAATTAGTTTGAAAGTAGGAGACAGAGGGTGATGGTAGAATGTGTTGTTCAGACTGGAAGACTGTGACCAGCGGTGTGCCACAAGGATTAGTGCTGGGCCCACCGTCATTCATAATTGACATAATTGATTTGGATGAGAATATAGGAGGTATGGATAGTAAGTTTTAAGATGACACCAAAATTGATGGTGAAGCTGACAGTGAAGAAGGTTATCTAAGAGTAAAAATGGGATATTGATCAACTGGAGCAGTGGAATGAGGAATGGCAGATGGAATTTAATTCAGATAAATGTGAGGTGTTGCATTTTGGTAAGGCACAACAGGGCAGGGCTTGCACAGTTAATGGTAGAGGCCTGGAGAGTATTGTTGAACAGAGGGACCTAGGGTTGTAGGTACATAGTTCCTTGAAAGCAGTGTCACAGGTAGACAGGGGTGTGAAGAAGGCATTTGGCACATTTGACTTCATTGGTCAGAGCACTGCGTACAGGAGTTGGGATGTCATGTTACAGGTTGTATGGTAAGGCCACATGTGGAGTACTGCATACAGTTCTGGTCGCATTGCTGGAGGAAAGGTGTTATTAAACTGGAAAGGGTGCAAAGATGTTACCAGGATTGGAAGGTTTTAGTTATAGAGAGAGGCTGGACAGGCTGGATTTTTTTTTCTGGAGGATAGAAGGCTGAGGGGTGACCTTATAGAGGTTTATAAAATCATAAAGAGAACAGATAACATGATTAGGCAAGACCAGGGGTAAGAGTCCAAGACTAGAGGGCATCGCTTAAAGTGAGGCGGAAAAGATTTAAAAGCAACATTAGAGATAATTTTTTCAGAGTGTAGGTTGTATATGAAAGGAACTGCCAGAGGAATTGGTAGAGACAGGTATGATTACAACATTTAGAAGACATTTGCACAGGTTCATGGATAGGAAAGGTTTAGAGGGATATGGGCCAAATGCAGGCAAATCAGACTAGTTCAGTTTAGGAAACCTGGTCAGCATGGATGAATTGGGCCGAAGGGCTTGTTTCTGTACTGTATGACTCTATAGCTGCAACAATGATCATTTTATCACTGAGCACATCCATTTCATTTCTCCAGCCTCTCAGCCTGGGTTTTCTACCCTTTCCCTTAGGGATCTGATTTACTAATAGACGTCTTAATATGTATTCACACTGTAGCCAAATCCCACCTCAGGCCTGTTCCGAGATAGTAGGAACTGCAGAAAAGTCTAGGCCCGAAGCTTCAGTTTTCCTGCTTCTCTGCTTGGACTGCTGTGTTCATCCAGCTCTACATCTTGTTATCTCAGGTCTGCTCAGTTCTGCACAGGTGTGACTTTCTGTACCTAGCACTGACTTCTCTGTATTTAGCCTCAGGTCTGGCTGTCTTTTTTGCTTTGGAGTGCAACTATGAAGTGGTTACTGCTCCCACAAGCTTGCAGTGTTCAACATCTGTTTCAACGCTTTCAACTGCTGACTAACTAGCCTTTCTTATAACAACAATGCTCATAACATATTGTCTGCAAATGATTTTTTTCCCCTCTTTTTTCCTTTTTACAACACTATCTTCCACTATCAGCATTTGGTATTGGACAATGATGCATACTACTCATAGAATGAGGCATTCTGGTATAGCACCTGTATGCATTGGTACTTCTGTTTGGGGTAGAATGCTTCCACCAACTCTCCTATGCTGGCCTAAGGGCTGATCCCATCATCTGTTATGAATCATCATCATCAGAACAGGCTCTGGCCTTAGATAACAAGATTTAATTTGTTACATCTCAGTAACTGCATACAGATTCCATTAACCCTTGGGCATATTAACTACTATTACAAGAGGCAGAGTAGACATATGCATCTCCATTGGAACACTGTGCCAGTTTTCCACTGAATTTCCACCCAGATGGTGTGTGACATCACCAGACTGGGTGAACCTCAGCATTGCTGAAATATTAAAACTATCACAACTACAACATTATACAACAGATTGTATTTTATGTTTACTGCATCCATTTCTGTGGAAGTTAGTGTTTGAACCAAGCCTACAGCAGAAGGTAGAGTTGAAAAGAAGCAAGGTTAATGCCAGTTGACTAGCCAGCTGCAGGGGATCAGAGTGCATCTTTTTCAAGTCTAGAGCTTTCAAATAATTTCCTATTCCATATTGTAAATAAAAAACTGGAAAAAAGTCAACTGATTCTAAATAGTTCAGAATGTGGCATCAGTCTCTGCCTTCCCCTTCACCTAACTCTCTAATATGCAGAGAGTGTTGACAGTGTCAAATAACCCATGGCAATATGGCAAATTGTTGCCATTGCACTTTGAAGAAGGCACTGATGAAAATGGGTTGATTCAATTTCTAAAATGGTCAATTGCTTTTCTTTTATTCTGTTATCCTGAATAAAAGAAATGTCCAAAAGGCTTCTTTAATAAACTCAAACCTTTTCAACACTACATGTAACTCCAGACCCACTGCAATGTGGTTGACTCGTAACCGCCCTCTCGGCAAAAAGGGATGGGTAATGAATGCTGCTTGGCTGGCGAGACCCTCATCCCATGGATGAATATAAAAGAACATATTCTTAAAGAAGTGATAAGTATTACTTAACTTTTAAGCCATCAAACTATATTGTTTTAGTTCCATGCACAGACATGTACACAAAAAGACAAAAACAAGCCTCTATAAAGTCTGAGATAATGGGAACTGCAGATGCTGGAGAATCCAAGATAATAAAATGTGAGGCTGGATATGTGAAGCTCTATAAAGTCTTTTTTTTGAAAAGGCAAAATGGAAAAAGAGCAAACCTGTGAATCAAGGGTCTATAAACAAATGATTAAATGTAACATAAACAGAAATTGCTGGAAAAGCTCCACAAGTCAGGCAGCAACTGTCAAGAGAAGTCAGAGTTAACATTTCAGGTCCAGTGGCCCTTCCTTAGAACTGGTAAAATGTACTATCTGTTCAGGTGAAATGTAATGTCTGCTTATGTGTCCCCTGGATTTCCTGTTAATGAAACTGAATTGTTGACAGTTTTAGATGGACAAGAAATGTCCAGCTCTGATTCCAACCAACTTGGATTCCAGTTGGTGTAAATTCATCACAGTCCACATCTTCAGGTTTTACCAGGATAACTGAAATGGTGGCACTTTTAAAATCCATCAAGTTCCTAAGAAATTCTATGGTGACAGGAGTGGGAGATAGTGAGTCATGCTGCACCTGGGGTATCTTTATTCTAACTCCTGGCTCTGCTAAATTATTACCTAGTAGATGCCAAACCCATCTATAGGTAATGTCTGAATATTCCTTATTTTCTCTGTTCTGGAGATTGTCACATTGTAAATTTACTTTATGCAAAGGAGCAGGTATATCCTCTTCATAAATTCCATTGACTAAAACTTTGGCTGTCAGTGGACTCTTGCAGGACAAATTGTGTCTTACTCCAGTAATGAAGTTTGAGGAACTCCTGTATCCTTTAATAATAATTATGGGTTTTATTGTATCTAATGAGGGGTTACTTTTCATCAAATATCCTTTATATCTTTCATCCTCCTTTTATAACAGTAATAAGGGCTTCATACATTGCAGTTACTCTTAATGCCTGTACCCAACAGTCAAAATCACTTGCCTCTCAAATTAAACATAGGTCTGTCTAGGCTGTCTTCATATGTTTCAAAGCTTTTGCCTGTATGCCTCAAGAACTAACTCAAATGCATCTAGGATAGTTTTTTCTATTGCATCATAATCCATTGAGAGCTTCACAGACAATGTTGCTTCGAAAAGTAAGCACTATTGAAAAGTAGAAAAAAAATTGCAATCTATTTTTACATAACAGGGTCCCATGAACAGGAAAAAGGCAAGTGACCAGGTCTGTTTATTGATTCTGATTGTGAGATAAGTATTGGTCAGGAGACGAAGAAAACTCCCCTACCCTTTACTAATAGTATCTTGAGGTCTCTTATGTTTATCTGAACTCATCTAACCGACAGCACTACCAACATCACAGCACTACCTCAATGCTGCATGGAATGTCATCTTGAATTATCTACTCAAGCCTTTGAGGATACTTGAGTTTACGATATCCTGACACAGAGGAACTGACATGAGATCAAAGATGCAGGCAGCAAAAAAAAATCAAATATATCAGATTTTTTTTGAGCTGATTGTCTCATTACAGTGCTGTAAAATTCTATGTAAATTTTCATATTCAGTATATATTGAAACAATAAACAGCACAGTTATATAGCACCCACAGTATAACAGAATGTTCATGGTGTTTGCAGAGGTATTGTCAAGCAAAATTTGACACCCAAAGTGCATAGAGAGATTTTACGGGAAATGATCAAATGCTTGGTAGGGTATGTAAGTTTTAAGGAGGATCATAAAAGGCAAAATTAAATAGAGAGGTGATGAGGATCAGAGAGGGAATTCCAGAACTTAGAGTCTAGACAGCCAAAGACACGGCCATCAAAAGTGGAGCAACTAAAATCGGGAACAAAAGAGAATCCAAAATTAGAGGGATACAATTAATTCAGAGTACACAGCTCAGACCATCATGGAAGCTAACCTTCCATTCATAGATTCCATTTACATGGCTTGTTGCTGCAAAAGGCTGCCAGCATCATCAAAGACTCATCACACCTGGCAATGCTCTCGTACAAACTCTTCCGTCGGGCAGAAGTTACTGAAGCTTGAACATACACATCAGCTGGTTCATGACCAGCTTCTTCCTGTTCAATATTAGGCTGATGAATGGACTCTCTAACTCCAAATAATGTTGATCTTACTATTATTGATCTTGCCTAGAGTACTGCCTGTACTTCATAAACTGTATGCTTCTGTTTAATTTTTTTTATCCTATGATCCGTATGTCCTTGCTTATTATGACCTATCTCTATTGCTCGTAAACAAAGCTTTTCACTGTTCTTAGCTACTAGTGACAATAAATAAATCAAAGCAAAGCAAATCATATCAAAGTTTTTTTATATTAATTGAGGGATCTGAGTAATGTTTGCCATCAAATATCCAGGGGAAATAGTTAGATTCTGTCATGTGAGAAATGGTCATTGCCTGCCACTTGTGTCTGATGAATATTATCTGTCCCTTATTGATGCTTGGAGAAGGTTACAGAGATATGGAGGAAAGCCTTGAGGAAATTCAAAACTCAGATGAGAATTATGACGTTAATGGACAGGGAGCCAATACAGGCCAGCAAGCATAGAGGTGAACAAGCTTGGTGGTGTTTTTCCTACTTTAATGTTTATGAAGATTGCGATCTACCAGAGAAATTTTGAAATAATCAAGGCTGCAAGTATCAAAGGCATATTTAGCACTAACTATGGTGATAGATCATAACCATGTATTAATTACTGACATATTGAACTATAATTAAAACATGCGTTGATGAGAAAAATGACTGAGAATGGAAATTTTGTGCAATGTAATCCAGACGCTGTCTGAAAGGTCTGTGTGGATTTTCCTAATTTCCCAGGATACCACGAAAGGTCACAACTAACAAGAGCCAAGGAGGCTTCAAAGACAAGGATTTCAAAAGGATGAAATGCACTTCAAACTTAACTGTAATCTATGAGTTATCTCTGATTGTGAAAATGAAGAGAGCAAAGAGAGTATGTGAGTGAGAGATATCTTTGTGTACTTCCCTTTCAAGAATGCGTGAGCGTGGGTTAAAAGCCAGTTTGAACCCTGGTTTGTGTATGTTAGTGGGTGAAAGTTTGTGCTGTTAGGATCTAACTAAGAAAACATTTTGGGGATCTTTACATTGATGATGGAAAGAGAAGTCTCTCTCTTTTGCTGGGAACCTAAAGGCAAGGGAAACCACCATCAAAAGATATATACAAAAGTGTGCAAAGCTTAACATCTTGAAATCAGCTGCTCATCTACCAACATTAGTGCTACTGGGATCATACAACATAATGGCTGCAAAGTCCCAATGTCTACTTTACTTTTCATGGAAACGTATATAGTTTTTAATTTTTAACTGGTGTAATGATCAAATCCAAAGCAAGGTTTCCCAAGTTATTATGGTTCCGTATGGATGACTGGCTCCCTTTCTTTAATCACCTGCCTTCATGGTCATTCAGAACAAGATTCAATTAAAAAGCACAACTTTCTCCCAGATGAAAGGAGTCAATTTAACCCTTTTGAGTTAATGAAAATGTCAATTTATTCATTACTGAACATGAAAAGAATAATAAGGCAACACAGATACACGGAGATTAAGAACAGTAAGTGAGTCCAAAAGGTTAAAGGATATATGGATCAGTCTCTCTGGGTGTCTTGTGAAGAATAGATAGTGGAAAATAGATATCTGAAATGTCAATTTAGCAATTTTTGGCTTTTATAGTTAGTTGAGATCCTTTTGATCTGTTTTCTCTCACCATGGGTTTACTGGCAGTACAAAGGACTGGAGAGTCCTTTTATCTGCAATACAAACATGACTAAATGCGGTCCAATCACTATTAACTTCACGCACACATGCACTTGAACCCAGGTTAGTATACATGGATGCCTCAGTTCATTAGCATTCATTCTTTCAGCAGCACATGCAGACCAGGGTTACAGTCAATTTTTAAATATTTTCTGTATCTTCATAAAAGTCAAAATTCAAAAAAAATCTGCAAGTTGTGGCTTTCTGCTGAATGAGGAAGATTATCTGATCCTTAATTATGGCATCCTGTTGCATCTCTCTCTCACTGTTTGAGATTTCCCTTACATTCTACAGTCGCAACACTCTATGGGTCCCACTCAGGACTTTGCGGACAGGACTGAGTTTACATATGTAGTCTTTTGTTGTCTGTAGCAGTCCTCTTCTGAAAAACATGGTTTGGAATTAAAAGGTTAAAATGTCCAAAGTATTTTGGGGTTCTAATCCATCACCATGGCACTATATTGACACATATCCTACTTCTAATCAGCATATACCCATATTTAGTAACTAAAGAAAAAGCCATTATGTTAACTTAAGAAAGCCTGATTAAATTGGTTTGGTTGCAAACACGAATTCACTTGGTCTAAGAAAAAGATATCCACAAAGGAAAGGACCCTTTCTAAAATAAATTAATTGCGACCAACTAAGGGATCAAGTAAAAAAAGAAAGGGACCCAGTTCACCTTTTCTTGACAACTTGGTGTGTCCCATAATAAATTGGGAAACTATCCCTGGGGTCTGGTCAAAACAGTATTATTAGAGGTGAAAATCAGTGGTCAAGGTGATGGGTTAAGAAACTTCTCAGGGTCAAACTGGAATTCAATGTTGTTTTTGGTTAGACATGACCAAGGAGCAAAACTGAGTTGTGGCAAGAGAACTAAGTTCATGTTAGAGACAAAAGACATTTCAAATCTAGATGACTCTTTATCAGAGCTGATGTGATGTGGAGAGGACAGCATTTATGCTATACTTTGGGGAACATGGGTTGTGGGCATAGTGGTTGCCGGGTGCTGGCGGAGAAAAGATGTTCAGATTACGTGATTGGAATGTGAAAATGAACAATGGTATGACTCTGGCCAGACTTGAAAAGACAGTAACTGAGACTGTGGGAGAGGAGGACATGATAACAAGCTAGACTAGAGTGAAGAAATGGTTCACAATTTAAAGGTGTTCAACTCAAGAGTAAGTCCAGAAGGCTGTAAAGCCTTGTCTGAACATGAGATGTTGTTCCTCCAATTCCTTCAGTGATTTACTGCAGCATACTGACGACAGACATGTGGGCATGCAAACAGGATGCCTTTAAAATGATTGACTACAGGAAGGTCAGGGTCTTGCTTGCACACAGACCAGAAGTGTTCCTCAAAGCGGTCACCCAGCCTGTGTTTGGTTTCTCCAATATAGGGTAGGCCACAATACACAAGATTTGAGGAGGTACATGGAAAATGCTGCTTCACCTGGAAAGATTGTTTAGTTCTTTGGATGATGAGCACTTTCACCCTGCCTTCTCTCCCATCCTCTCATCCCCGCCTCCTTGACCGGACACAACTTGTCCATCTTCTTCCCCATCCATCCACACTACCCTTCCCACCAACTAAGCCCCACTACCCCCTACCTGCATCTAAACTATCATCACCCACACCTATCTTTCTCCAGCTCCACCATCCTTCCTCCCAACCCTTGGCCCAATACAACCTATCCATCTTCTCTCCCACCTTTCTGGCCCACCTATCGCACTGACCAATCCCAAGCACTTCCTTCTTGCATTCACCTCTCTCCATCCCACCTATCTTCCCCAGCCCCACCCCTCCTCTCTCTATTTATTTCCCAGCTCCCTTTCTCCTTCTTATTCCTGAAGAGGGGTCCTGACCTGAAATTTCAACTTACCTGCTCCTCTGATGCTGCTTGCCCTGCTGTTCCTCCAAATCCATGTTGTATTGTCTTTCACATCCCAAGTGACCTGGAAAAAGTGCATAAATATATACGCAAATGTTGATAAATACTTCCAGCAAAACGAAGTTCATAAAGGAAGCTAAATTTTAGACTGTTATGAGGTTATAAGAGAACAACAAATACATTTCTTGGAAATTTAAAAAAAAATTGACATTAAAATTCCTCCAACTTGAAACACATAATTTGCTTGCTCTGGAATTCTGGCTTTAGTGAAGCAAATGTTTTAGATTGCCTCAAGAGACTGAAAACTAATAAAGAACACCTAATGGATGAACTAAAGCTGAGAGAGTCAAGAGAGAAAATCTGTAAAGGACTGTTGATCATTTTGAGTGAATCAATGAGACCTGGATTAATACACACAAACAGGTTCCATATTCAGGAAGCATGTTAAAAGCCATATTTGACAGCATGATAGCCCTTAGTCTGATCTTTATAATTGTAAAGCTTATGAGACCAGTATTCAAAAGTAAATTGGAAGAGTATGCAAGTGAAAGTAGCAAAATAAATGACATTCAGTATGGTTTCATTAAGTGTAGATCACACCTCAACAGCCTAATGTCTCTTAGTCATATCCAAAATAGCTAAATGATAAATACTTCAGTTTTGGCAATTTGTTCCTTGTAGTGAATATGGTTCAGTTATATACTTTATATATATATATAAATTACATAATTATTTATCTTATAATAATTAACTGTAATAGCCTGTTCTCAGTTGGTTGGGGAAAGCATGTGGAGCGAAGAGAGGGGGAGGGAAATGTCGTGAGATGGTTTCCAAAGGCTTAAACAAAATGCTGTTTGAGACTCCATTACAAACCAAAGTCAACGTGTAAAACCTGGACATTTGTTATAAATGGCTAGAGAGACAGAGAGATAGAATAAGATATGTGGAGCAGAAACTAGGTTGAAATTGTGTTAAGCTTTTGGTTCCTATAACTTAGAAATACTACCCTTTAGATTCAAAATGTTAACATTGCACAAGTGTATTTCTTTGTGGTCTCCATGTGGTACATGCCGTGTAATAGTCAATGTGGCATCCAAGGATATATAGCCATATAATAATTGGACCCTAGCTTCGTTGAATAATATGACAAATAGGATGTGTTCAAAGAGGGCAAACATCTCAGAGGTGATGGGACATAAGAGTGAATATAAAAACTATGTTGATACAATAGAACCAAAGACAATCTTTATTAATATATTTATTTAAAAATTTTATTTCAAAAGTCATCTCATGATTATTCAAAATTGACACAGGACACAAATTGAATCTAATCTGCATGTTACCATATTTACAGTCAATGTTTGATATTTATTACATTTCAACTATACTGCCCCATTTTACCCAGTTTTCAGCCCCTCAGTGTACTATGGCTTTTGCCCATGATTCTATTATGACGGCTACTCTGTGATTTAGTCTATGCCTTGGCATGTTCTTTTGGGCCTTGGAATATGCCAGTCTGCATCATTCAGTTGCAAACAACACTTTTCAGTGGAGGTTTCAGGCAGATCAAATGGTATCTTTCATTGTTAATAAAATGTGAGGCTGGATGAACACAGCAGGCCAAGCAGCATCTCAGGAGCACAAAAGCTGACGTTTCGGGCCTAGACCCTTCATCAGAGAGGGGGATGGGGGGAGGGAACTGGAATAAATAGGGAGAGAGGGGGAGGCGGACCGAAGATGGAGAGTAAAGAAGATAGGTGGAGAGGGTGTAGGTGGGGAGGTAGGGAGGGGATAGGTCAGTCCAGGGAAGACGGACAGGTCAAGGAGGTGGGATGAGGTTAGTAGGTAGCTGGGGGTGCGGCTTGGGGTGGGAGGAAGGGATGGGTGGGAGGAAGAACCGGTTAGGGAGGCAGAGACAGGTTGGACTGGTTTTGGGATGCAGTGGGTGGGGGGGGAAGAGCTGGGCTGGTTGTGTGGTGCAGTGGGGGGAGGGGATGAACTGGGCTGGTTTAGGGATGCAGTGGGGGAAGGGGAGATTTTGAAACTGGTGAAGTCCACATTGATACCATGTGGCTGCAGGGTTCCCAGGCGGAATATGAGTTGCTGTTCCTGCAACCTTCGGGTGGCATCATTGTGGCAGTGCAGGAGGCCCATGATGGACATGTCATCAAGAGAATGGGAGGGGGAGTGGAAATGGTTTGCGACTGGGAGGTGCAGTTGTTTGTTGCGAACTGAGCGGAGGTGTTCTGCAAAGCGGTCCCCAAGCCTCCGCTTGGTTTCCCCAATGTAGAGGAAGCCGCACCGGGTACAGTGGATGCAGTATACCACATTGGCAGATGTGCAGGTGAACCTCTGCTTAATGTGGAATGTCATCTTGGGGCCTGGGATGGGGTGAGGGAGGAGGTGTGGGGACAAGTGTAGCATTTCCTGCGGTTGCAGGGGAAGGTGCCGGGTGTGGTGGGGTTGGAGGGCAGTGTGGAGCGAACAAGGGAGTCACGGAGAGAGTGGTCTCTCCGGAAAGCAGACAGGGGAGGGGATGGAAAAATGTCTTGGGTGGTGGGGTCGGATTGTAAATGGCGAAAGTGTCGGAGGATAATGCGTTGTATCCGGAGGTTGGTAGGGTGGTGTGTGAGAACGAGGGGGATCCTCTTGGGGCGGTTGTGGCGGGGGCGGGGTGTGAGGGATGTGTCGCGGGAGATGCGGGAGACGCGGTCAAGGGCGTTCTCAATCACCGTGGGGGGAAAGTTGCGGTCCTTAAAGAACTTGGACATCTGGGATGTGCGGGAGTGGAATGTCTTATCGTGGGAGCAGATGCGGCGGAGGCGGAGGAATTGGGAATAGGGGATGGAATTTTTGCAGGCGGGTGGGTGGGAGGAGGTGTATTCTAGGTAGCTGTGGGAGTCGGTGGGCTTGAAATGGACATCAGTTACAAGCTGGTTGCCTGAGATGGAGACTGAGAGGTCCAGGAAGGTGAGGGATGTGCTGGAGATGGCCCAGGTGAACTGAAGGTTGGGGTGGAAGGTGTTGGTGAAGTGGATGAACTGTTCGAGCTCCTCTGGGGAGCAAGAGGCGGCGCCGATACAGTCATCAATGTACCGGAGGAAGAGGTGGGGTTTGGGGCCTGTGTAGGTGCGGAAGATGGACTGTTCCACGTAACCTACAAAGAGGCAGGCATAGCTGGGGCCCATGCGGGTGCCCATGGCCACCCCCTTAGTCTGTAGGAAGTGGGAGGAGTCAAAAGAGAAGTTGTTGAGTGTGAGGACGAGCCAGACGCCAACTCTCCGACACCACCTCCTACCGCCTCCTCGATTTTGACCCCACACCCGAGCACCAAACCATCATCTCCAACACCATTCATGACCTCATCACCTCAGGGGACCTCCCACCCACAGCCTCCAACCTCATTGTTCCCCAACCCCGCACGGCCCGTTTCTATCTCCTTCCCAAAATCCACAAACCTGCCTGCCCCGGTCGACCCATCGTCTCAGCCTGCTCCTGCCCCACCGAACTCATCTCCACCTATCTGGACTCCATTTTCTCCCCTTTGGTCCAGGAACTCCCCACCTATGTCCGTGACACCACCCACGCCCTCCACCTCCTCCAGGACTTCCAATTCCCTGGCCCCCAACACCTCATATTCACCATGGACGTCCAGTCCCTGTACACCTGCATTCCGCATGGAGATGGCCTCAAGGCCCTCCGCTTCTTCCTGTCCCGCAGGCCCGACCAGGCCCCCTCCACCGACACTCTCATCCGCCTAGCGGAACTCGTCCTCACACTCAACAACTTCTCTTTTGACTCCTCCCACTTCCTACAGACTAAGGGAGTGGCCATGGGCACCCGCATGGGCCCCAGCTATGCCTGCCTCTTTGTAGGTTACGTGGAACAGTCCATCTTCCGCACCTACACAGGCCCCAAACCCCACCTCTTCCTCCGGTACATTGATGACTGTATCGGCGCCGCCTCTTGCTCCCCAGAGGAGCTCGAACAGTTCATCCACTTCACCAACACCTTCCACCCCAACCTTCAGTTCACCTGGGCCATCTCCAGCACATCCCTCACCTTCCTGGGCCTCTCAGTCTCCATCTCAGGCAACCAGCTTGTAACTGATGTCCATTTCAAGCCCACCAACTCCCACAGCTACCTAGAATACACCTCCTCCCACCCACCCGCCTGCAAAAATTCCATCCCCTATTCCCAATTCCTCCGCCTCCGCCGCATCTGCTCCCACGATAAGACATTCCACTCCCGCACATCCCAGATGTCCAAGTTCTTTAAGGACCGCAACTTTCCCCCCACGGTGATTGAGAACGCCCTTGACCGCGTCTCCCGCATCTCCCGCGACACATCCCTCACACCCCGCCCCCGCCACAACCGCCCCAAGAGGATCCCCCTCGTTCTCACACACCACCCTACCAACCTCCGGATACAACGCATTATCCTCCGACACTTCCGCCATCTACAATCCGACCCCACCACCCAAGACATTTTTCCATCCCCTCCCCTGTCTGCTTTCCGGAGAGACCACTCTCTCCGTGACTCCCTTGTTCGCTCCACACTGCCCTCCAACCCCACCACACCCGGCACCTTCCCCTGCAACCGCAGGAAATGCTACACTTGTCCCCACACCTCCTCCCTCACCCCCATCCCAGGCCCCAAGATGACATTCCACATTAAGCAGAGGTTCACCTGCACATCTGCCAATGTGGTATACTGCATCCACTGTACCCGGTGCGGCTTCCTCTACATTGGGGAAACCAAGCGGAGGCTTGGGGACCGCTTTGCAGAACACCTCCGCTCAGTTCGCAACAAACAACTGCACCTCCCAGTCGCAAACCATTTCCACTCCCCCTCCCATTCTCTTGATGACATGTCCATCATGGGCCTCCTGCACTGCCACAATGATGCCACCCGAAGG
Source organism: Stegostoma tigrinum (assembly GCF_030684315.1). NCBI lineage: Eukaryota > Metazoa > Chordata > Chondrichthyes > Orectolobiformes > Stegostomatidae > Stegostoma > Stegostoma tigrinum. The sequence goes on from NC_081366.1 coordinate 56,712,991, forward strand.
TTGCAGGAACAGCAACTCATATTCCGCCTGGGAACCCTGCAGCCACATGGTATCAATGTGGACTTCACCAGTTTCAAAATCTCCCCTTCCCCCACTGCATCCCTAAACCAGCCCAGTTCATCCCCTCCCCCCACTGCACCACACAACCAGCCCAGCTCTTCCCCCCCACCCACTGCATCCCAAAACCAGTCCAACCTGTCTCTGCCTCCCTAACCGGTTCTTCCTCCCACCCATCCCTTCCTCCCACCCCAAGCCGCACCCCCAGCTACCTACTAACCTCATCCCACCTCCTTGACCTGTCCGTCTTCCCTGGATTGACCTATCCCCTCCCTACCTCCCCACCTACACCCTCTCCACCTATCTTCTTTACTCTCCATCTTCGGTCCGCCTCCCCCTCTCTCCCTATTTATTCCAGTTCCCTCCCCCCATCCCCCTCTCTGATGAAGGGTCTAGGCCCGAAACGTCAGCTTTTGTGCTCCTGAGATGCTGCTTGGCCTGCTGTGTTCATCCAGCCTCACATTTTATTATCTTGGAATCTCCAGCATCTGCAGTTCCCATTATCTCTCATCCCCAGTATCTTTCATTGCATTGATTGTCTTCTAATTGATATTTATCACAGTGTGCATCCTAAGAACAACCTGTAGAGCACAAACTCCTGTATTGCAAAGCCACTTGTCAACTTCAACAGCACTGCATTTTTCTTCTTTGTAAAGCCACATTCCAGAAAGAGATGGGCTATTCTCTTCCCCATCACAGCTTCTTAAGGGCATCATGTGGACAGATGAGGTTTTGAACACGCAGGAAAGATCTGACATGGAGGACCCTTCTCACCAATACCAACCAAGCTATATCTTGATAGTTGTTTGAAAGCACTCTGCCAAATGGCTTTGACTATTCACTCATGGAACCATCCGACAAGAAGCACTGTCTCATTTTTCTGCTTCAAGGAAATTACTGAGTGCCTGACGATATGAGTGGAGGTGTTCTTCTGCTTGAACTTTTCCACAAGGGATATAGCAGTGGAATAGAGTTGCAATTTCATGGTTGTCTTGATGCTGCTCGATGATCAGTTCATGTGGATGGCGGGAAATGCAATGCTGCTTTGCCTATTCTTGTATGGACACCAATCAAAACCTCACTTCTACTGGAGATGCTTTCCCCTAGGTTGGAAAGTAATTAACATCCTCAATGTTCTGTTTCTGAACAGTGTGGTGGGTGTGCCTTGTATTCATCAAGTCATCACTGTCATGAACCTTGGCAAGACTGGTACATAGGTCTTTGATTGTTATGCATGATTCTTCAGTCAACGAGATAATCACGTCTCTGAAGTTCAGGTTTTTCAAATCATGGTGTGGCCACAGGATATCAAACTCTGTGCATATCATCACCTTCCTGACAATGAAATCAATACGTAAGAGGTGAAGGTGTACTTTTTTGCACCTCTGTGACTATATTGAAGGAATGAATAGCATGCCTGCACTTTAAATCTGTTTTCACCTACAAGATCTATGGTCTTTGACATTGCAGTGCCAGAGTCTGATTTTGTGTAAGTGCAATCTTCACAAACAAACAGTCTAACTATTGTTGGGCTTGGAAAGCCTCTCTTGCTAGTATTGTCCAGCACAGTAATATGGAGAGGATGAGAGGGGAGGTGTTAGTGGAGGGGCAGCATGTATTCAGTAAGGTTTGAGTTGACTTTGTTGAATCATTCCATCTGTTCATCCTGAGGACATTGCTAGTTTTGGTTTCACAGAGCTGGTCTACGCAAGGTAGTTCACTTTAAGTTTTGTCCCTCTGACCTCTTCACTGTTTTCACTGTTTCAGTGTTAAGATTTCATTTCTTCCGGTTCCTCATCATTTTGCTGCTTCTGCTGCACTTGACCTCCTGGTCCTTCCTTATCGCAAGGGTCATAGCCCCTGTTTTCCATGTCAGAAAAGCGATATCTCCAGTCAATGGTCCTCTTGTCTCTTTCTTTTTTCCGATCTGCTTGATCAGCTGCCACCAACCCAGCTCTCCCTCTGCTAGCTTCTCCTCCATTGATTTGATTGGAGGCTCAGAGGACTGTATTATCATTTGCCAGTTTACTGCCACATCCTTTTTCTCCATCTTGTCAAACCTGACAAGGGCTTGACATGTCAACAATTGCAAATTTCCTTTATGATAACAGTTACTGTCTTTGTCCACATGCTCTTAGTTATGAAGCAGTTGGATAGGTCTGTGGAGGTGGTCTCCCAACCACAAGACTGCAGCCCTTAGCCTGCTTGCAACCTTTTGTCTGATAGCCTTCCTGCTTGTAGTTCGTACAGATGACTGTGTAGCAATTGTCCATCATGGGGCCAAATTTGTCACAAATTTGTTATATGACAAACTCTGGGACTGCGCAGTGTAAACAAAGCAGCCTCAGATTTTTGTGATAGCAAAGCTGGAAGGAGGATTGCTCTCCTGGTGTCCACCTTCAAAGTCCCCTTGACCTGCTGTATCCTACTCCAAATCCCAAACGGGGTTTTGGCCTTGCTGCTGTATCTAAATATGTTGGTGATGAAGGTATGCACATTCAAGGTAGGAATGTGGAGGATGCAAATGATTCCAGTGCAACAGCAGCAGAAACAGTGACACTCCCTCAGCAGTGAAAGCAAGAGCTGCAGATGGAGTCAGAGACAGCATAGTGTGGTGCTGGAGGAACACAGCAGGCCAGGCAGCATCAGAGGAGCAGGAAAGTTGATGTTTCGGGGAAGGATCCTGACTCAAAATGTCAACTTTCCTGCTCCTCCGAGGTTTTTCAGCAGTGCTAGGTTTCATCTCTTTTCAAACACACTGAGAAATTTCATATGTGCTGTGGGTCCTTGAAGCCACATAGAGTATACAACACGAGAGAAGTCCTGGACAGTAAATATCCACAACTGAAAATCTACAGCTCTTCTACAAATTCACTTAATGAAGAAATCACAACTGGTGAGTGTACCTCCTTCACTATCTTTCACTGCCAAGGTAATGGCATTTCTGGTTTGGGTCTCAGCTGCTGGTTGCAATCATCAACTCTTGAATTTTTTTTTTGGATAGGCACCAAGCTCCCAACCAGAAGGGAAACTGCACTTCCAACTGCAAAGGGTAGATACCGCATTGAACTCTCCACAAAATAAACCAACACCTCCAAAAAGCTCAAAACTTACACTCATAAATGAAGAAAAGCTTAATAGCTTCATGGTTTTGATCTCTGTCCTGCCACAGAGAAGAACAGTCAGTCTGGCAAGATTTTATTAATGAACTACTTGCAGGGCACATTTCAGATAGATATCAGAATATTGATGCAATCATCTGCATTTTGAATACGTCATATCAGGCTTGAAACATTAACTCCGTTTCCTGTTCCATAGGCGCTGCCAGACTTGATGTATTTCTTCAGCACTTTTTGTGTTTGCTTCATCTACATTCTGAACAGGCGAACTAAGAAATTTGATTGTAACTACATTCCATGCATTCTGAACCAAGTGGATTAATGACAGCTTGATTGGCCAGTACATTCCAAAGAGATATGAAACAGCAAGAAAATTAGTGAGATTAGCCCCCTTTGGGCAGACTTATTTCAGGTGGTTGTAGGTTAAGGCTAGGAAAATGTAAAGCCAGAGAGATTTTCCGAATTTAAGGTGAAACGAAGGAATCTGCGTGTATGTCTGAACATGTGCGTGGGGATGTTGTGAGAGCTTGGAAACAAAGAAGAGGATTTTCATTAGGATATGGGAAGAAGTCAATGGGGACAGGTGCAATAAGTAAGTAGTTCAGTGTCGAATAGGGTTTGGAAGGCAGAGTTCCATATAAATTGAGATGTTGGGTACAGCTCATGCTGTGTAAGTGAGCACTGCAGTCAATTCTCAGGAAGAGACATCTTTTTCAAATCAAAAAATTCCCTTTGAGTCACAGCACCAGCCAAGAATGAAAGCAGGAGGAATTTATTCTCCGAGCTTGGGATAGAACAAGTCAAGGCAGAATTTAATAGATGAAGAGAGATAACAAGTATAGAGCGGATGAACACAGCAGGCCAAGCAGCATCAGAGGAGCAGGAAGGCTGATGTTTCGGGCCTAGACCCCCCTTCAGAAAATCTCTAGGCCCAAAACGTCAGCTCTCCTGCTCCTCTGATTCTGCTTGGCCTGCTGTGTTCATCCAGCTCTACACCTTGTTCTCTTTAATAGATGACCATGCTGGTTAACTAATTTATGTGTCAATACACTAATGATTAGACTTCCAGGTTACATTACCAAATGATTTGAGCCGCAAACCTCAGCAACCAAGCTGACGGTATCCAGTAGTTAAGGCTGTAGGCTGCAGAGTTTTGGACAATGTAACATAACAGGCCATGCAGAGGCTAAGTATATTATTGAACTATAAAGATCAGCATGAGAGCTCCTTGCCACAACGTTGTGCATCATGGGGGATGTTTTTATTAAAATGCATAACAAAGCAACTTGTGTTTGTACAATGCCTTTAATACCATAAAAAATATTACAGGAGCCACAGAAAACTGTTAAGTCAGCTGACTAAAAGTGGCAAGTTTTAGCTTCAGGGTGATTTATGGAAATTGGAGTGATGGAGAAGAATAGAGAGAGTTCCAAAACGTAGGCCTGAGGCAGGTGAAGTTGCACCACCAAAGTGCAGACATGTTGGAGTGTTGTTAGGTTAGGGAAGGTTACAGAGTCGGAGAAGACCATGGCCAGGAAGGGAATACAGCACAAGAAAAAATTAAAACCGGGAACAAGAAGGGCAATTTTATCAGATATGTCAGGAAGTATTTATTTGAAGAGTGATCAATAACAAAAATAAGTGGTCGGGTGTGGGAAAATTGAGTCCGAAACACTGGCTTCATTTAAGAGTGATTACGTGGTAAATAGGGATGAATTTGATCAAAAATGCTGAGTATGATTCTTCAACTGGACTTATCTCTCAAAAATATCTCTATTCACTATATTATCCAATAAAGACACAAACAGTAAATTTTAGCAACTAACAACTTTAAAATGGTTGAGGAGGAAAAAGTATTTCAGATTATTTTCCCCTGGTGTCAAATGACCTCGCCAAATTTAATTACTATAATTTAACAGCTCTGATATAGTGAAACACTTTCCAGGGTTTTTGTTGGGTCAAATGTATGTAGAATGTTGTTCAGCATGTGGATATCAATGGTTCCCAACCTACAGCAATCTGCTGAAAAGGCATCGTTTTGGATATTTGCATTCCTACATATTTTCAGGCACCAGGTTGAGGTCTTGCTTCCACATTTTAAATGTCCACTTTAAAGCAGCTGGGTACACTTCCCCATTCCCATCCTGTCATTCCCCTCCACTGTGAACTGGAAACATAGCACGTGATTTACAGAACAGCAATGTTTCTAATTGCAGACGAGGCTTAATTAAATATTTCATACCTCTTTCATTTATAGAAATAGAAATAGAAATAGAAATAGAAATAGAACATTACAGCACATTACAGGCCCTTTGGCCCTCGATGTTGTGCCGACCTGTCATACCGATCTCAAGCCCATCTAACCTACACTATTCCATGTACTTCCATATGCTTATCCAATGACGACTTAAATGTACCTAAAGTTGGCGAATCTACTACCGTTGGAGGCAAAGCGTTTGATTCCCTTACAACTCTCTGAGTAAAGAAACTACCTCTGACATCTGTCCTGTATCTTTCACCCCTCAATTTAAAGCTATGCTTCCCCCCCAACCCGTGCTCGCCATCACTATCCTAGGAAAAAGGCTCTCCCTATTCACCCTATCTAACCCTCTGATTATTTATATGTTTCAATTAAATAAGGGAAACAGGTTTTAAACAAGTTACTGAAAAGTGAGAGTAAATACACACCCTTCTACTTCGCCCTACCTTTAAAGCGCACCATTAATGCATTGAAACAAGAGGGGATGAAAGGCATTTCAACCCATTTGGGCATTTTAGAGTTTTCAGCATTATATAATGTGAATTTCAGTTTCTCAGCGTGCTTAAAATTCAATAAACGTGCGAAACTTTTCTCACAACGCTTACGGAATTCATCAACAATTGCATTTAACTTCCCAAGACGTTTTGAAATGTCCTTAAAATAGATCACATGTAAAGGGGTCAAAGATTTGCTCTCACAGATGGGGTAAAGCAAAGTAACTTTTCAAAAGTACAGTATTACGTTGCTAATAGTTATCACTTAAATCTTGATTTCGGTGATACGAATAATATACATAATTGCCAAAAATCGATATTAATTCCAGTCCATTGCAAAGCAGTCATAACCTTACTTATACCTGGGTGCCCGATAATTGACAAGTAGTCCAACGAGTCAGAAACTGCTGTAAGCCTCGGAGGCGAAGATGATTGATTGACAGCTTGTCTCACCATTCACAAATCTCAGAACGGATTTGAGCGACGCATGTTCTCATGACAACGCAGCAGCTATTTCAGGACCAATCGTGCAGCATCTCGTGCCCGAGCCTCAATAGATTGACAGCAAATCCGACAATTCGTCGCAAGTACAGGACAATAGGCCGCACTAACGACAGTTGATGGATAGTTCGACGACACGAATCAAAAGAAGATGACTGTTGATTTGGACCAATAGGAGTGTGGCATTGAGGCGGGCGGTACTGCAAGGCCTGCCCCGGAGCCAGGCCGGGGAGCGGTGGAGTGGGTGCAGAGGAGAAACGGCGCTCAAGAACGGGCAGGAAGCAAAATGGCGGCTGCGGGTGTTGGTGTTGGTGCTGGTGCTGCCGCCGCCGCCGCCTTGAAACTCCTGGCAGGTTCCGAAGTTAGGGTAACGGTGGATCACGTCGTGGACGATGCTTTGGTAGTGTCCCTGCGTTTCGAAGAGAAGCTTTTCTCAGGGGTTTTAATGGATATTTCTAGAAGGTACGGGAAAATAAAACACAAAATAACGGGTAGAAAGAGAGAGAGAGAGAGAGAAGAAACCTCCCTCCCCAGAGGCAGGAGCGGCCAGGAGTTTCACCTGGAAAGTGGGTGATGGGGCAGGTGAAATGTTAGTAGAAGTGCCCACCCATGGGCCTAGGGCACCTTATCTCCGCGCTCTGCTGCATCTGGAGCTCCTGTGGTCGTTGCGTTGCCAGAAGACGTGCAGAGGGAGAGAGGGGTGTTTGTGGGGGCACTGTCCTGCCCTGCCCAGGCTCCAGCAGCAGTCACCCACCCCGCCCAAATTCAATGCATCATGTTTCTTCTCTCTCCTCTTTCCCCCCCCCCCCCCAACTTTTTTCATAAAAAGGTAGAAATGCAGAGAAAGAGAGTATGAATCTCCTCCCCAGATGCTTTTTAAAAAAAAATTGTTTGGATTTGCTACTTCAATTTAGGGGTTATCGCCATCTCTCGAAAGGTTAATAACGTGGTTTTATAAAATGAGACAAGTTCTATCTGCAGATTTTAAGGAATAACTTGAAGTATCTGTAACTCTCTTCTGCAATGATTTTTTAAATTCCCATTAAATCGCTCTAAAATGAATTTTGAGTAACTGGTAACATTTGAGTGGCAGGAAGAAAGTGCTGTACCTCGACATTAGACAGGGTTTGTATGTATACGTTTGAAACAGTGTGATGCAGTCTCGTTCACGTTAGAAGTTAGCCAGGCTAATAAATACATCTTTTTGGTTATACTTGACAATGTATGTCTCTGAGCACAAACTTTGGCTCTACTCTTCTGTTACAAAAATACAGGTTGAGCACCTTATTACTCATTTAGGTCAAGTTCTCATCTGACTCAAGGTTTTTTCTGGCCTCCAGACTTGCTTTCAAAGTCAACCTTGCTGTGCGTCATCTCCCCGTCTCAATCCGGTGACAGCCCAAAATGCCCCCCAACAAGGGGGATGGATCAAGAGTTAGGAAAATCTTCTGGTAGGTGGGGCATCTTAAACCTCCCATGCACTGTTGAAACCAGCCTATTCCCAGAGAAGAGAACAATTTAGGGTCCCTGCTACATTTCTTAGTGTAACTTGTTTGTATTTTTTATGTGGGATGGTAAATTTTTGGGTGTAATATCACTACTTCGGGATATTTTCTGGGTATTACAATAAAAGGTTGAATGATGGGAGGTGGTAGCAGCATAATGGTAACAGCACTAGTAATCCAGTAATCCAGAACTCCAGGTTATAATGTTCTGAAGGCATGAGTTTGAATTCCATCATGGCAAGTGGCAAAATTTGAATTCAGTTTAAAAAGTAAATCTGGAATTGTAAAAAAATGCTAGTCTATTAATCACTTAAAAGTGCAGATGCTGGAAATCTGAAGCAAAAACAAACCACCGGAGAAACTCAGCATGTATGGTAGCATCTGTGGAGAGAAATAGCTAACATCTTTAGTCTCAGTTCTGAAAAGACTTGCTGGACGCAAAATGTTAACTCTGCACATGCTGCCAGATCTGCTGAGTTTCTTCAACAATTTATGTTTATAATTTCTGTCATTAAAAAGTCCATTATTGATGACCTTCAGGGAAGGAAATCTACTTTCCTTGCTTGATTTGGCCTACATATGACTTCAGACACAGAGCAATATAGTCGCTCAACTGTCTTTTGAGCAATTAAGGATGGGCAATAAATGCTGGCCTAAGCAGCCACGTGCACATCTTGTGAATGAATTTTTGAAAATGTGCCGGGGAATTAAATGTTTTATTTCAAACAGCTATCGTCAATCTTTACTACTGTTATATCAGTTATTCTTTAGCCAGAAACTAAGGCACCAACATCAAGAGCAGCCACCCACTTCTATCAGTGTGTCATATGCCATTTCTCATTACAGCCACCCTGTGTCCTTTGGAGTGATTTGTTTAAAATTAAGCTCTAAGAAATCTGGATTCAGACTAGGAATTATACACTGAGTAATTTTCCCTGACTCCTCAACACCTGTCAACTATCTTGCAAGGCACAAATAGGAATGTGATGGAATACTCTTCATTTGTCTGGATTAATGCAGCTCCATTAAGACCCTAAGCTCGACACCATCAAGACAAAAAGTGCATGACTGGCATTGCATCCACCACTGATGCATAGTAGCAGCAGTACGTAACACTTACAAAATGCGCTGCAGAAATTGTAAAAGAGATAATGGAAACTGCAGATGCTGGAGAATTCCAGGATAATAAAATGTGACGCTGGACAAACACAGCAGGCCAAGCAGCATCTCAGGAGCACAAAAGCTGACGTTTCGGGCCTAGACCGTTCATCAGAAAGGGGGATGGGGTGAGGGTTCTGGAATAAATAGGGAGAGAGGGGGAGGCGGACCGAAGATGGACCAACCTCCGGATACAACGCATCATCCACCGACACTTCCGCCATCTACAATCCGACCCCACCACCCAAGACATTTTTCCATCCCCACCCCTGTCTGCTTTCCGGAGAGACCACTCTCTCCGTGACTCCCTTGTTCGCTCCACACTGCCCTCCAACCCCACCACACCCGGCACCTTCCCCTGCAACCGCAGGAAATGCTACATTTGCCCACCACACCTCCTCCCTCACCCCTATCCCAGGCCCCAAGATGACATTCCACATTAAGCAGAGGTTCACCTGCACATCTGCCAATGTGGTATACTGCATCCACTGTACCCGGTGTGGCTTCCTCTACATTGGGGAAACCAAGCGGAGGCTTGGAGACCGCTTTGCAGAACACCTCCGCTCAGTTTGCAACAAACAACTGCACCTCCCAGTTGCAAACCATTTCCACTCCCCCTCCCATTCTTTAGATGACATGTCCATGCCTCCTGCAGTGCCACAATGATGCCACCCGAAGGTTGAAGGAACAACAACTCATATTCCGCCTGGGAACCCTGCAGCCTAATGGTATCAATGTGGACTTCACCAGTTTTAAAATCTCCCCTTCCCCAACTGTATCCCTAAACCAGCGCAGTTTTTCCCCTCCCCCCACTGCACCACACAACCAGCCCAGCTCTTCCCCTCCACCCACTGCATCCCAAAACCAGTCCAACCTGTCTCTGCCTCCCTAACCTGTTCTTCCTCCCACCCATCCCTTCCTCCCACCCCAAGCCGCACCCCCATCTACCTACTAACCTCATCCCACCTCCTTGACCTGTCCCCTCCCTACCTCCCCACCTATACTCTCTCCACCTATCTTCTTTTCTCTCCATCTTCGGTCCACCTCCCCCTCTCTCCCTATTTATTCCAGAACCCTCACCCCATCCCCCTCTCTGATGAAGGGTCTAGGCCCGAAACGTCAGCTTTTGTGCTCCTGAGATGCTGCTTGGCCTGCTGTGTTCATCCAGCCTCACATTTTATTATGCAGAAATTGTAAAGTCTGCTTTACAATGTGCCTTCCAAATTCACTACCTCTAACGTCCATGAGGACGAGGCAACAGACACATGTTTCACCATTAACTACATGTTCTCAAAAAAGCCTCTCACCGTCCTAATTTAAAATTTTGTGATTCCTTCACTGTCACAAGGGAGGGGATTCCAAGATTTCAACAGTGGTGGTGTACCTACCCAAATGGACTGCAGTGGTTCGAAAAGGAAGGCTGCTAGCACTTTCACATGGATAATTACGGTTTAGCAATAATGCTGGCTTGGCCCTTGAAGTCTTCATCCTCAAATGAATTTAAGAAAAACTGCTCATTTATTTAGCATAATCCATTGTCTTCGGCTTTTCTGATCAGTCTCAGCTGCCATAAAATAAAAGAACCAACTTCCCTCTCAAGTACATTTTTAATTTATAACAATTCAAAACGAATGTTGAAAGGAGGATTCTTTAAAGTAACTATTTACTCCAGTTACTGAAACTTTATATGAATTCTATTTAAAACTTATTTTTGTCACAGTTTAGAATTGGTTTTACTGGCCGTTTCACCCCTATCATTGCCAGGAATGGTATTTTGGGAGCAGAACCAACAAGCAATTCTGTGAGCCAGACTGCAGTGACTAGTGCTACAGTAACCTATATATAAATATAATATTGAGAAATGCAAATGGTCACAGGTAAGCTTTTTAAGCATTTGTCCATACAAGCCAAATTTGCATTTGTGTACTATACAAAATTTCATTACGTAGAAACATCCTGTTTGTTAACAAATCTGGGCCAGTCCATCCTAAAGTACTACTGTCTATTGTCACATTATTGACGTTCATAATAGTGATGAAGGAAGCAAACAATTGGAATAAAATCCTTCAGGGAAGTTGAACCAAATTATAGGCCTTTTTCCAAATAGGTTGTTTTTCCTGAAATGTTTGGGTATCATTTGAACAGGTATAGATACATCACCGTTTCATCACTAATGTTTTATTTCATTACTGCATCTTCTGTAATGAAGACTTGATCTTTCCAACATTAGGCAATGTTTCATACCCCATGTTCTAGTAATCAGCTGTTTTTTGAATGGTTCGTTTTGGAGACTTCTACCACTTTGCTGATATTAACTTGCCCATTTATAGCTGGTGTTTCACCAGCATTTGGATGAAAACCATGGTCTAAAGCTGGCTTCCATTTTGCTGTGGTCAATGCCATTTATTTTGCTAGAAAAGTGAAAGGTTGAAACGTGATTTTTGGAAGAACATCAAAGGTGAAATTTTTATCTATTCTAGAAATGGATGTAATGAGAATTGATGCAGTTTTTTGGCTTATTAGCTTCGGGAAAAAGTGAGTGAAATACTAAGATTATAGGGCAAGTACATATTTGATGTTATTAATCCAAAAATATGCTACATGTTATTTATTATTGTCATTTGCAGAATCATCTACAAACTGCTTTGATTCAGTGGACTAGCAAACATTCACTTTTTCCCCCATCCCTATTTGTAGAATCATCCCCTATTTGCTAGTCGGCAGTCAAAGTAGTTTTCAGTTCCATTAATCTGATTTGAGACTTAGGAAACCTGTTTAATTGCAATTGTATACAGTTTTTTCACTTGAAATTGCAACTTTAAAATAGATGGAAGTATGAAAGAAAGTTGAAGTGAAAGTACTGTTTGTAATTAGTACAGAAAAATCATAAGTGAATTAAAAGGTTAGAGTAGGAATGAGTTGTCCCTGATTTCTTCTGTTCGTCAGCATACAGAATAATTCATAAAATGTATAGTATGAAAAGAATCATTGTTACCTGACTTTGAAGTATTAATACAAAAAGTTAGCATTTATTTCAGAACTGCTGAAGAACTATCAGAAATATTTTAAGAAATTTGGGTTTGATCACACTGACCAGTGATGAGCTATCCAGCATTAAAATTCTGTTACTATAGCCTGAAGTTGGAACAATCTAATGTAGTTTAAATTAATCCCATCCTCTGATCATAGGCTGGTATATACCTTTTAACTAATCATTGCCAAGATATGAAAATCAGGAGTTGGATTTTTTTTAAGTTTTCACCTGGGAGAGGTGGTGTGAGGCTAAGTATGACATTTTGATGGGCAAGAAGGGGCAGGGATTCAAGAAAAGAAAAAAGTCTGTTCTCAACTCTGCCACCACAGTGGACACTTTCATCTTTTATTGTTTGATTTTTATGATGGAGAGTCCAGAATTCCTTATGCTAGACATCAGAGCGCGAATAAACAATTTAGCAGGTAGTTATTTTTGAACAAAGCACCATTTATAAGAATGTGTATTGAGGCCAATACTGAATTAACCTCCAATTGCAAGTTATAATTAATGTATAAATAAAATGGAATTAGGGAGGTCATATTTAAAAATCACTGGAGGAGATAATTATTGATCAACATTCTCGCAGCACTTAACGGTTCAATGCAGTATCTCCATTTTGGACTTTAATTGCTAGTTCAGAAGTGAAAGCTTATTTAATCAGAAATGTTGTAAAGCATTGTAAATTGTGGAAAACTTGACACTGCAATTGTCATATCCCACTTTGTTAAATTAAAAAAAAAACTTACCAGGTAAGCAAAAAAAAAGTCATTTACTGTAATGTTCAACAAATTTGCACAAATCTCTTTTCTGGATATCACTGTCAATGGAATTGAACTTCAATCTGCGAGGCATCTTTTAGGTTTTGATTGGTGTAAGACCTTGAACGAGAATAAAGTTTTCCTTTTTGAAAGCTATATTCTTGAACTGTTTTGGTTTATAAAGAGGTGTAATTGGATATTGTTGAATGTTTATAATCCTGTATTTGCATGGCAGAAGAGGAGCAAGTCCATTTCAGTTGCGTATCAAAGCTAGTCCCTTCTGACTTTCCTTAAAAATTGTAGCTCTAGACTCTTTTGTGTGGTATGTTAAAAGTTCAATGTCACTTGTGTTGCACTAAAATCTGCAAAATGGTATTTTTGGCTTTCTCATTTGAGCTGAAAGATATCTGAATCACTGAAGAATACAAAAAGTGTGTTGCTTGGAGATGAATGCCTTTAATTGTGGTAGTAAAGTTGGAGCAAAATGTGAAAACCTGATTATAGGACTGAATCCATTTGTACTATGCCTTCTCAGGTTTGGGCCCTATGGAATTCCTGTGACTGTGCTTCCAAAAAGGGACTACAAGGATAAAACTGACTTAGTGCAACTTCAGTGTGAACCATTCCAGCAACAGATCCAACAAAGTTCAAAATCTGCAGGTACTTGTGAAGCAGCATCTTTGGTACCCTCTGCACATCCTAGTGTGGTTGAAAGCCTGTGGACTGCCAAACCTGCACCGTTATTTTATGAAGGAGCACCTTACCCTCCTCCACTGTTTATTAGACACACATATAACCAGTCCATACCTCAACCTCCTCCGAGAAGGATTAAACGACCTAAAAAGAAAATGTTCAGAGAGGAGTCGACTTCCATAATGAATTCTATTAAACTCCGACCAAGACAAGTTCTATGTGATAGATGCAAAAACAGTATTTCTGCAGATAAAAGAGAGTTGAGGAGGGGTGGCAGCACAAATGACACATCTCGAAATGAGGACAAGAAACGAAAAAATGACAGTGCGCCTGCTATGTCTAAAAGACTAAAAACAGATCACAAACTGGAAGCAAAAATGCCATATGATGGTCAGAAAAGAAATACAGTCATTAAAATTTCAAATCTAACTACAGGCAAAGGCAAAGTAGTCAAGATTTCTTCTCAAGTACATAGTTCTAAAGTGCAGTTAAATCCCAAAAAAGTGCTACAGAACAAGAATGTAGATCACTCAAAAGCCAGGGAAGTACTAAAAATGGCCAAAGAGAAAGTTCAAAAGAAACAGCAGGAAGTTTCATCTTCTGGTAGTACCATTCCAAAAGTTCATTTTACACGGCGCTTTCAAACGACCAACTCCGGCTCTCTCCCTCCACGGATTCGCTTAAAGCCACAAAGATACAGAAATGAAGAAAATGACTCTGTTTACAAGGCTAAACTTGATAGACTACGCAGCTGTAAGACAGCATCCAAAGCGCCGCCTCGCTGTACCTCTTCCCGCTCAGCAGGTGAGCAGCCTTCTGAAAAAGATAGTCCCACAAAAGGGTTGGAACAGTCCACTGATGAGAATAAAGACACCAGGGAAATAAAATGGCCTTGTGAGCAAGATGAAAAGCAATTGGGGAAAAGGGGCAGAGGAGGCAATATAACTGTTTATATGACCTACAGTCAAAATAAATCCGACTCTTCTGCCTTTTCAGTTTGTAGTAGTGATAGCGCAGATGATATAAAATCCTCCAACTCAGAATGTAGTTCTACTGAAACATTTGACTTTCCTCCAGGCAGCATGCATGTACCTTGCTCCTCCTCCGCAAAAGAAGACAAGCTCACTAATTCCTTGAAAGTGAAAGTCTTTACCAAAAATGTCTCTAAATGTGTGACTCCAGATGGCAAGACCATATGTGTAGGGGACATTGTTTGGGCCAAGATTTATGGCTTCCCCTGGTGGCCTGCCCGCATACTTACTATAACTGTGAGCCGGAAAGATAATGGCTTTTTAGTAAGACAGGAGGCCAGAATTTCATGGTTTGGGTCCCCGACAACATCTTTCCTGGCTCTTTCACAAGTCTCCCCGTTTTTAGAAAACTTCCAGTCACGGTTTAACAAGAAGAGAAAGGGCCTTTACCGCAAGGCCATCACAGAGGCAGCCAAGGCTGCAAAGCAGCTGACACCTGAGGTGCGGGCCCTGCTGACACAGTTTGAAACATGAAAACATCAAAGAAGGTAGGCAAGTAAAGTGGCTGGGGTTCCACTAAAGTGATGCCCAAATTTTAAATATGTATAACTAACTGTAAAAGATCAAGTTAGGCTCAGTGGTATAATGAATGCAATTCAAAGTTAATTTTAAAATGAGGATGGCTACTGGCTATTATAACACTAAGGGGGTATAAATCTACTCACTTTATCAATTTTCAGCATTAAAGGCAGGAATTTGGTGGACAAATAAACCAATCTTAAATCCAAGACCCTAATTTCTTTATGCCCAGTTGCCTTAAACATTTCACAAGTTGGACATGTAGGAGCTGAAACCTGGAAGGACTGTGTGCTGGCTGTTTTATTATGGAGTTCCTGTCCTTTTGAAGAGAATGCTTAAGATGAAATTTTTGTACTCTAGACCCGACAGGGAAATGCATTTAAAAATTGGCTCCAAAACAGTCAACACATCGAGACAGCCCTTGTAGTTGTTACTTTACCACTTCTAAAAAGCTTCTTTTTCAAATTCTTTCTAGTGCTAAGGATCAAAATGAGCATGGAATTGATTGGTGCAGATGTACTTTGGGCAACTTTCAAGTGCTGTTATTTGGAATATAGTCATGTTAAAACTGGAGGAAGTTTATTTGTTCATTGATAATTGTCTCAAATATATACTGTATGGATGCTTTACCGTGATTTTCCTGGTTATGCTTTTAAAAAAATACTTTAAAACCAATGTCTAAATCAGTGATTCAAGCTGGGTAGTTTGAAATGAACTATTGTCAAAATGTGGGTTAGCTGACACCAACTGTAGACCATCTATTTTGGATGTGCTGTTGAAAATGTTATTGCAATGAAGGTTTGAATTCATTTATCCAAGAGATGGATTTAAAGGATTAGAACTTTAAAAAAAACTGCAATGATTGTTACAAAATTAAGCCATCAAATCAGGACACAAACCTCCCGTAAAACCAAATTATCACTGATACTTATAATGCTTAGCACATCAGGTAGCATCTGTGGGTTGGGTTAGGATGGATGAAAAGGGCCCTTGTGGCATTGTGGGTGTGTCCCTACTCTGGGCCAGAAGACCTGCCTTCAAGTCCTACCTGCACCAGAGTTGTCATAATATCTCTGAACAAGTTGATTAAAAAATGTGGTTGAAAGGTTATTAACCTGAAACATTACATATGATGTACCTGACGTGCTAAGTGTTTTTTTTTGTCCATCTTCCTATTTAAGTGATAAGATGGGGAAATGTACAAGCTATCATTACATGAGCAACAATGAAAACAGTTTATCTTTTGCTGGAAAGGAAAGGAAAAATGTTGCCCATGCTTTTTGTCTTGCACTCAACAGGAAAAATGCATGATTTGAAATTACCAATATTCACAACGATTTACACAACAGGAGAAAAGGTTGCTGATTGGCTGAGTTACTACCATTGAGAAAGCAACATGGATTTGCATAAGCTTTCCAAGCTCCTGGGTAGTTGCTAAAAGATGTAAGGTTTGAACATAGCAATTTTATTTGTAGAAAGCTGGTCTACCTTGCTTCTTGGTAGTGCTACAATCTCTGATTGATAATGTAGCTGTTAGCACACTGTGTTCAGCAAGTGCTACCCAGTTGCAGAATCAATAACCTATTGTTTTGGATTTTGTAAGCTTGGGCATGCTAATTTTTTGAAGGAAAATCTGTTAGATTCTAACATTATTGGGATGAATTGCCTTATGCACCAAACATGTCACTGACATTGAAATTAATACATTGCTGAATTGTGTAACTGGCATCCAGTTAGTGGAAAATACGACCTGCTTTACAGCTTGATAATAGCAGGTACACCATTTAACCTGAAGTTCAAATTTTTGCAATACCTTTGCACAGTAATAACAGAAACCTGGCTTCTTTCAGGTCCATTTACAAGTTTCTGACAATAGTGACCTGTTCATTATAGTTGCTACCCCCATAGAATGCTGTGCAACAGTTTACAAATTGAGCAAATGGCTACGGTCTCATTTACAAAATTTCATCTGAAGCTGCTGACTGGTAAAGGTAGGTTACTGTCTAGTAGACAGTAGTGGAAAACATCGTATCAGAAAACAAATTGTGAAGCTGGATGAACACTGCAGGCCAAGCAGCATCTCAGGAGCTCAAAAGCTGACATTTCGGGCCTAGACCCTTCTTCAGAGGGGGTTCTGGAATAAATAGGGAGAGAGGGGGAGGCGGACCAGAGATGGAGAGGAAAGAAGATAGGTGGGGGTAGGTCAGTCCAGGGAACACGGACAGGTCAAGGTGGTGGGATGAGGTTAGTAGGTAGGAAATGGAGGTGCGGCTTGAGGTGGGAGGAAGGGATGGGTGAGAGGAAAAACAGGTTAGGGAGGCGGAGACAGGCTGGGCTGGTTTTGGGATGCACTGCGGTGGGGGGAAGGAAGGCGGAGGGGACGAGCTGGGCTGGCTTTGTGCGTGACTTGAGGTGGGAGGAAGTCCCAGGCCCCAAGATGACTTTGCAAATTAAGCAGATGTTCACCTGCACATTTGCCAATGTGGTATACTGTATCCATTGTGCCCGGTGTGGTTTCCTCTACATTGGGGAAACCAAGCGGAGGCTTGGGGACCGCTTTGCAGAACACCTCTGCTCGGTTCGCAATAAACAACTGCACCTCCCAGTTGTGAACCATTTTAACTCCCCCTCCCATTCTTTAGACGACATATCCATCGTGGGCCTCCTGCAGTGCCACTATGATGCCACCCGCAGGAACAGCAACTCGTATTCCGCTTGGGAACCCTGCAGCCCAATGGTATCAATGTGGACTTCACAAGCTTCAAAATCTTCCCCCACCACATCCCTAAACCAGCCCAGTTCGACCCCTCGCCCCCCCCACTGCAAGGTCTAGGCCCAAGACGTCAGCTTTTGTACTCCTGAGATGCTGCTTGGCCTGCTGTGTTCATCCAGCTTCACACTTTGTTGTCAGTGATAGAAAAGTAGTAGGTTTAGCAACAAGCATGTTGAGGAAAGGGATTAGCTCAGCTTATCTTTGTGGTAGCTAATAACTCAGTTACACTTGCTAGAAACAATATACAGGCAGTTTTCTGCAAAACAATGCAGTATGTACAAGTCTTAAACCTTCTACTGTATTACCGAGAGCATGGGAGCTAATAATTCCTGGCACCCTTTTACTCCTGCTCATAAGTAAATAATTTGAAATTTGTCCTAATGAGTGCAAAATTCAAATTCTGTAATGACTGAAACATTGCAACTCAATCAATTGCCATGTTTGCCTTTATCACTGACTGCACTTTGAAAATACCTGGATTATTGGTTGTAAAAGGGCATTGTGATATTCTGTAGTCTTTTAAGACACTACATAAATTAGAGCTATCTTCATTTCCAAATAATGTTGGTTCAAGTAGCGAAACCTCTGAACACTAACGAAGAGTGATGAATGGAAAGAATGCAGAATCTTTGTTTAATACAGTGGTAACTTTACAGCACAGATAACAACAATGAAAATATTATTGCAACAGTTACCGAAATCCATTTTTGTGAAAAGAATAGTGAATTCCTGCTGCTATCTGAACATAAGACACAAGCAGTCGATGTTAATACTAGCAAATTAAGCTCTTCAATATGCAGAAGCCCACTGATCAGGTCACAGCCAACTTTAAAAAGGCCCTATATTTGCAACTTTTTAGCTGTTTTGCAGCATCATTCATGTGTTGACCTACATATGATAGTAGGTTCCCTTCCTGCACAGAAAACTGGAATTAGCTAAGTTCCTTTTTTAAAACAATGTAAATAAATCTTTCCTCTTTCCTCCCTCGCCCCCCCCCCCCCCCCACTGGAGCGTATCACAGTATTATGTCACTGGGGACTTTTTTAAAAACTGGGAGTGAGATGACAATTTTGCATGCCATTCAGGGCTTCTGACAGAAATTCAGCTAAGTTCATAATTGCTGGATTGAGTCAAGCAAAATCCTTTCAGGCAGGACACTTGGTCAGCAGATCAAGATTGTTGAGCAGAGTTGAAGACTAGAATTGTGCCACCCAGTCCCCTTGCTGCTTGATTTTATATTGCATTCTATTTTATTATGCTTTAAACATGCAAACTCAGCTTGCAAGTGTGTATAGTACTGGACCAACCTCTGTTACAATGTAGAGTAACATTTTTCTCAATGTTTCCTCTGTAAAATATTGCCAGTTCAATGATTAAACTTTATAAATGTCAAATGTGCAGAGCAATAACCATCTTTGAATATTTCTGTTCAAATTATTACTTTCAAGGTATCAACATTACCACATAAACAGTTATACTTTTGAATTCCAAACTAAATTTCAATTAGTTAGGGGTTAAGTTCTTTAATCTGCCTACTTTAAACCCCCACCCCCTGCAGTTAGATGGTGGTTGAGCTGATAGAAGGTGCATTATATGCCACAGTTCCACATGCAGCCTGGAAATTGGGCCAGGTTACAGAAAGGAGAGAACATGTAGACTAATGCCAACATTGAGGTGAAGTACTACTTAATTATCTTAAAGTTTGTGTTGTAGGTTGTAATGCTAACAAACGAAAAATGTGCTGCACTAAGTGAGCATTTTTAAATGTAATGACTGACAATGAAAAGTGAAAGAATTTGGCTTTAACTCTTTGATATGCCCCTTTTAATAGTCTGGAAAAGAAAATGGCTGCAGTAAGATAATCCTTAGTGCTGTTTGTTTTGCTAACTTTTCACAAATATACTGTGCTGAATTAAAATGGAAATGATCAGAGTGCATCACCATCATTCAAAGTTTTTTTAAAAAATCAGTTTGCTTTGGCAAGACAGTGCATTGCTGCTGAAGGGAATGTTATGAGTTACATTATCGATGAATCAGTAAAAGTATCTGCCCTACTGCTTTGAATATATTGCATTTGTAGTGTATGAAGAAAAGTAATTCTATTACTGTTGAAGTTCTAGTCTAGGTGAGAGAAATAAACCTGCATATTTTAGCACTATCATACTTTTTTCAAATGAAAACTACAGGTGCTATCAAATCAGTGCTACAAAGCAATATTTGTTGGCCTAAAAAATTCCACATTATAAAGGCCTGCTCAATAATAATGAAATAGCCTACAAGTCAGGAATAGTTTGTCTGAAAACCTCAGTACCACTGGTTTTTGCATATAATTGCCCCTTCTATACATCAGCATGGGCCCTTTGGGATGTTGGGGGATGACTTCACTTGGTCTGAACAATCGTGAAAGCGAAGGTATTTTCAGCCCTGAAGAGTCCAATATGTTGATTTCAGGCCTTATAGGCCAAAAAAAACCTTTGCTTGGCCTGAATGAACCTAGAAATGAAGCTTTTTCCAGAACTCTGAACTCAGCATGTCTACAAACATGTTCAGGCCTGCTTTCAAAAAGACCGACAGTTTTTGTCTTTTTGGTTTTCAGACAAGGTTAGAAATCACACAACACCATGTTGTAGTCCAACAAATTTACTTGAAAACCTGTTGGACTATATCCTGGTATTATGTGATTTCTCCCCTTCCCATGCCAGTTGAATACTGGCATCTCTGTATTATGGTTTTCAGACATGCTGATAAAGGATACCAACCTGTAAATGTGTAAATAAAGCAAACTTTTTGAAATGGAGGGAATGTTCAAATAATGCTGGTGGAAGTAAACCAATGCACACAGTCTGGACACTGAACTGTTTAAAAACCAAAAAGAACTGCGGATGCTGATAATCTTTTCTTGGGTCTTCATGTAACACAATGGTATTGCAGGAATGAGCATGACGTTTCCAGGCAGTTCCTGCCTTCTGAACGGTGACCATCAGGTTAATTTCACAACTAGTCGCGCTTCTCTAATGGAGCGGTCCTATGATACTGTAGTAACTTTAAAATGAATTTTTATTTGAATATAAAATAAAATCAGTTGGCAAAAAATAAAATATTCAACACCCACACCACCACCTAAACTCAATCTGAAATACTGTATTTAGTCTCCCTCTGGTTTCTTGTTTCTGTTGTGGGTGGCATTGCTGCCTCACAGCACCAGGGACCCAGGTTCAATTCCAATGTTGGGCAACTGTCTGTGTGGGTTTCCTCCGGGTGCTCAGGTTTTCTTCCGTAGTCCAAAAGATGTGTAGACTAGGTGGACTGGCCTTGCTAAATTACCCATAGTGTGCAGGATTGTGTAGATAAGGCAGATGGGTCTGGGTGGGATGCTCAAGGGTTGGTGTGGACTTGGGCCGAAGGGCCAGTTTCCACACTAGGGATTTTGATCATATTTATTTAGCAAATTGCTTTGTCTCAGGTTCTGTACTATATGTGTAATGCATGATTTAACAATAAATAAGTTTTAAAAACAAAGTAAATTTTGAATGTCATACGTTTTAACATTCTACTGTAGTTTCTATGGTACTTCAGAATTTCAAGATGTAATGATGCACCTTTTGACCATAAGAATATACATTTGTATGCATTCAGGCCTTGGGAGGTAAGTATATCAGGAAGGGCAGAAAGGCTGTTAGATGAGAAATCATTCACCTAGCCCTATACAACCATGAAAGATCAAGTTTGACCTATACCGTCCATGGATAAGTATGCACATTGGAGTTGAGAGATTGAGATGAATGGAAGGCAGTCAAACAAATAGCACACCCCTGATTAACAATATATTGGAATAAGTCACTACCTTCAGTTGCTTGTAGTAATACTGTTGCATGTCTGGAAAATCACTGATTTTTTTTTCCCTGAAACTTGTAACGGAATTACACGAAAACAGAGGATTGTCATTTGTATACATGCTGAACTGAAAACTGGACAGTTGTTCTTGCTGAGGTAGTATTCTCTATACAAGGGAACTGATGGTCAGGTTTTTATTAAAACAATTTTTTTTGTCAACATTATACCCTCCATTTGTAGAGAATGTTTTAATTAATATTTGTAATGTGGTGTAATTTAGAATACGTACTAGGCATGGCACTTGATTTCTATTTCTGAAATACCACCTAGTACTTAGCACTTTTATTGTGCAGTGGTTGTTTTCTTTTGTCCATTAGATCCTTTTCTCCCCCCCCCCCCCTCAAAAAAAGAGAAAAAATTACTGAGGGCAACTTCTCACTTGGTTAGCAGTTTATGATATTTACACTTCATTTTCAACTTGCAGCTGTGATTCGTAACCCAATAAAGCTATACACAATTTCTTAAAGTGCCGTCAACCTTCTGGTTATGGTTGAATAACTTGGGAAGATACATTTGTCCATGTTTTCCCACTCAAGTCTGAAGAATTGTAATTCTGAGTTTTAGTGCATGTTTTTTTCTGTGCTCGGTGTAGACGTTATTGAATTTTTTGCCAACTATTCCTCTATTTAAGGCTGATGTCTACCTCTTCCCCATTAAAGTCATATCAACAATAGGTTATGATCTAGAAAAGAAGGTCTCAAAACCCATTTCACTAGTATGCACACATTATCAAGAGGTGACATCCATTTCAAACAAAATCACAATAACTGATCTGTACTTAAATGTGGTGTCTTGAATAGATTTGACCAGCAGCTATCATTTTGACATGTAGTATTCCTGTTGTGATTTGATGGAATTATATATGTATTGTTTGACTCTGTTTGTTTTCCCTTTTTAGCCTGTCGACACTAAAGGTTCTGGCTGCTATTTCTTAAGATGTCCACTACACTGCCATTTGTTGGGCTGCAACATTCAGACACCCAATATGCCATCTTGTCCAGAGTTTGTGGGGAGGGTTGCTGGAGGAAAAAAATTGACTGAATAGTCATAACTGAAATAAACGTGACACTTGTACCTATTGTACATTGCTTTCTCACATGGAAAATGGAAGATATTTTTTAAAAAAGATTTTGCAATTCTTAATGCATGTTGAGATTTTTCTGACATAAGTATATATGATCCACTTGAAATGGCGAATTCTTTCTTAGAAATTCTTTTCATGTGATGTGCCCTGTTTAAAATGTGGTCACTGGATGAGTCCACAGTTAAATGAACCCAGACATTTCTTACAAGTACTGTAGTCCTTTTTTATTTTTATATAAATCCTGAGAGTTGGATTTTAATTATGAATTCAGTTTTAGAAATTGAACCATTTGTCAGGGATTTTTTTTACATGTAGTACTGTATTTGCTCTCCACTGGTTTTGCTTAGTTGCTTAATATTTAAGCTATGGTCCACATTTTAGTTTTGTCTTCATATCAAAAGGAGCCCAATGTCAATTATTTTGTGGACTTGAAGACCTTTTTAATTATGTGATTCAGCTTTAAGGTTTGCATAAAATTGAATGTTTTAAGAATGTGGTGTAAAACAATATTCAAGAGATTAAAATTTAGATTATATTATGGTTGATGTTGGGTCTTTTATGGGGAACTGTTAAGAAAACAACAGATGAATGAGATTCACGTGGCCCAGAGTATGCTCCAAGAGATATTTCTTGATCTTGCCTGCAGTCAGTAGTTCTGAGATTTTATTTTAAATTGAGCAGAGACTCATCTAGGTATGAGAACACAATGTTACTCTAAAATCTGTTTGGGTTTCTAATGATTTAGGTTACAGTGCTGATGACCAGAACCAGTAGAAAGTTTCATTCATATTTCATTAATTATAATTCTCCTCAAGGTTTTCATGGTTCAGTAACTAAGCACTACTATCCACTATCACTATATGCCCTCACCTCTTCTTTTGCTCCAAAACAAATCTTTTGGGAACCTGTTGGAAAAGATTCAGACGAGTGCCTTAGTTTCACGACAACCTAGACCATAAAGTCATGTAGGTATTTCAGAAAGTGCCAAAGTAGGGCAGGCCTCATCACTGAACAGCATGAGCATATATTCAAAGTACCAACTTCACTGGATGTCTAAGAGATAACAGCTACAGCTTTCTTTGAAGGTAGTTACAAACTTGTACACACATCTGCAGCCCCATTATTTGAAGGAACCCACATCAGATGCCCTCAAAATAACTACAGCCCAAATTTCTCCAGGGACACATTTCAAATTCCTAAGCTATGTCTATGTATGTATAGTTGATAAAATGGCCTCTTCAGAAGGGCCTTTAATCAGATTCTCAGCAGATATTGATGGCCAAGCAAGTAGGGCACTTTGTCTTTGGGGCTACAGGTACAGGTTGCAATCAACTGAATCACAGTTTCCACTCCCTTAACATGCATATTATTGTTATCTATGACCACCAGAAAATAATTATGTAAAACATGCTTATTTCCCATAGACCTTTCCCAAGATATTTTAAGGAACTCTGAGTTACCACAACTAATTTGGGGATATACAGAGCTTGGTGCGATGATAACAACCTCTCTCTGAATGTCAGCAAAACTAAAGAACTGATCTCTGATTTCAGAAAGAGAAACAGAACAATGTCCCTATTAACGTTAATGGAACTGAGGGTGGAGAGTCAAGTTCCTCAGAGTGAAGATAACCAACATGTCCTGGACTTCACACGGACATTCAATAAGGCACAACAATGCCTCCTCTTCCTCAAGTGGCTCAGGAAATTTGGCATGTCTATAAGGACCATCACCAGCTTCTACAGATACGCCACTGAAAGCATATTATTTGTGTGCATAACAGCCTGATATGGCAACTGCTCTGCTCAGGACTGTAAGAATCTACAAAAGATGGTGTACACAGCCCTGACCATCATGGAAGCTAACCTTCCATCCATGGACTCAATTTACATGGCTCGTTGCCGCAAAAAGGTTGCCAACATCAAAAGACCCATTGCACACCAGAAATGATGTGCAACCTCTTCTATCAGAGAGACGATACAGAAGCCTGAACACTTGCATGAGCAGGTTCAGGAACAGCTTCTTCCCAACTGTTATTAGACTGACAAATGGACTCTCTAGCCTTAAATAATGCTCATCTTGGTAACATTGATCTCGCCTAGTGCACACCCTGTGAAATGTAGCCTGTATGTCTCTAAGTCTTTTTGATTTTTACATCCTTGCTTAGAATGATCTGACTGTGCTGCTCGTAAACAAAGCTTTTCACTGTACTTTGGTACACGTGACAATAAATCAATCAATAATTTGAGTCCCACACCCAAGTTCATGTTTGCATTCTGTGTGATGAGGGCAGTCCCCTCAGGTTGTGGCTCATGACAGCAATCGCCACAGTCTTGAAGAAACATTAAAATTTTTTTAAATCAAATTGTTCAGACACGCTATGACAGACTTGAACCTTGGCATCAAGAGCCCCCTTAGGAAGTCGTATACTGATGAACAAGGTCAATTATAAGACAGTACACCATCAGATTGTTGAAAATATATTTCTGATGACTTCAGAGATATAAGGAACTGCAGATGCTGGAGAATCATTGATAACAAGGTGTAGAGCTGGATGAACACAGTAGATCAAGCAGCATCAAAGGAGCAGGAAAGCTGACATTTTGGGCCTAGTCTTGGCCCGTAACGTCAGTTTTCCTGCTCCTCGGATGCTGCTTGGCCTGCTGTGTTCATCCAGCTCTACACCTTGTTATCTCTTATTTCTGATGCCATGACTGATTCAGGGGAGTTTACAATATGGATCACAGAGCACACCTAGCATAACAAGGAGAAAGAGAAGGAGAACTGAGATCTTGCAAATTCTCCCTGATGGCACAGCAATGCAGAGATGGGATAGGCAATCAGCGACACGTTCAAGTGTTCTGACTGCAAGAGATGTATATACCTGGCCATCATTTCTTTATCTGCAAGCTTTTGCCAACTTTGATGTTGCACACACTTCTGGTACCACCCTCTACCCCCTTGAGGACAAAGGGGAATGGATTTTCTCTCTCAGGCTAAAAAGAGATGACTACAGCTGAGGCTAATGGCTCTGGATAGATGCTGAAGTAAATGAAGCTATCATAAGTCATTTCTCTGCTCTTTGTCCACATTGTTAAAGCCATTGAATGTATGAGCATGTTAACATCTCACTCCTTGGCCATTCTGCTTGACAGTTCACATTTGGAGAGAGCACTGGATGCTAAATGTGCATTTATGAAATTGTCATAATACAAAATCATGCCATCCAATAAAGATCGACTTATAACACTACCATATTATTGCCCTAATAGTTAAAATGTTCCTCAGTTCCCTTCATTCAACTACTGCCAAACATGAAGTCCGAGAAAACAATATAACTACTGTAAGACGATATCTCAGCTAAGGTACATAATGCACAGGAAACAAGTTCTTCAGTCCAACCTGTCCATGTTGACAAGGTTTGCGAAGCTGAATTAGTCTAGTCTAATTTCACTGTGTTTGACCCATCTCCTTCTAAACCTTTCCTACCGATGTACCTGTCCAAATGTCTTTTAAATGTATGTACCTCTACCAGCTCATTCCATATATGCACTTTTCCCTCCTCAGTGTGGCGGCGGTGGCCACCCAGACCATGTGTGAGATTGTTGCCCCTCAGGTCCCTTTTAAATCTTCCCTTGTTCACCATAAACTTATGCTCTCTAGTTTTGGACTTTCCCACCCTTGGGAAAAGACCTTGGCAGTTCAACTTATCTATTCCCCTCATGATTTTATAAACTGCTATAAGGTCATACTTCAGCTTCCTACACTCCAAGGAAAACGTCCCAGAGTCCCAGCCTATCTAACCTCCTTATAACTCAAACATTCCAGTCTGACTACCAAGCCTGATGAAAGGAATGAAACTGAATGTTACAATACAAGTATCTCACTGGGCCATTTCAGAGGACATTCATAAAAGTCAATCATATTACTGTGGGTCTGGAATCACATATAGGCCAGACTGGGTAAGAAAAGCAGATTTCCTTCCCTGAAGGGCATTAGTGAACAAGGTGGATTTTTATAATTAACAGTGGTTCCATGGCCACCAGTACAAAAACATTCCAGATTTTTAAAAAAATTCAATTCAAGTTTCATTGGGATTTGCACCCATGTCTCCATCGCATTATCCTGGGCCTCTGGAACACTTATCCAGTGACACTACCATTCTGACATGACTTCTCCTGGTTAATTACAAAAATTTTCAAAGGTTTTCCATGTCTTCACTGCCTCCTACTCTTTGCACCCAAGCCTGAATGCAACTTGTCCACCTCCAGCACTATTTTCAAATCACCACAATCAAACATTTTAATACTGCCCCTGTCAGTTCCTTACTACGCCCCCATCGCTCTCCCTCATTCACAACCCCTGCCCCAACAATCCTGTCTCCAACACACCCTTCCCCATCACCCTTCTTGAATCCACAGCCTTTCCCATTCCACAACTTTTCCCTCACAGCCCTTCCCTATCACCCTCTTCTCATCCACAACTTTCTCAACCACACTACCTTCTCAACCACACCCTGCTTCTCTTCCCCTCCCACCAACCACCGCACCCCTCCTCCCTCCCCCTACCCTGGCCTACTCACATCCACACTGCACCTTCCATCCATATCCCTCTCTCCCCACAGCCCTTCCCCATCCACTCCCATTAACTTCCTATCAATCAAGTGAACAAAACGTATTGTGATATCTATCTCCTCTACATCCCGAGAATAACATTGGAACATACAATAAGGTCAGCCATGCCACCTTTGCACCCTCAATGCTTGATTTTTTTTTTAAAGACATTTATGTTGAACTTGCAACAAATCATCAGCTGTTGTAGGAGGCTAGTGAGAGCAATTCCATATCATCACACAATTACAGGTGTGACATGTGCCTGCTCTACACACACACAATTTGCATTGAGCATAGAATAGAATAGAATCCCTACAGTGTGGAAACAGGCCCTTTGGCCCAGCAAGTCCACATTGACCCTTGGAGCATCCCACTCAGACCCATCCCCCTATAACCCACCTAAGCTACGTATCACTGAACACTACAGGTAATTCAGCATGGCCAATCCACCTCCCCTGCACATGGTTGGACCGTGGGAGGAAACCGGAGCACCTGGAGGAAACCTAAGCAGACATGGGGACAATGTGCAAACTCCACACAGACGGTCAGTCACCCAAGGGCAGAATTGAACCTGGTTCCCTGGCGCTGTGAGGCAACAGTGCTAACCACTGAGCCACCGTGCTGCCACCTATCACCATGTATGCTCTGCAGGTCATGACATTAGAGTTAAAGTAGCATCCTCTTGTCCTGCCATTGGCAGTCATATTTGTCATTACGTTTCAAATAAGGTGTGTAAGCATTGCCCAATTTAACTATATTTGGCTCAAATTTTCATTTATGCTGCCTGCTCCTAGACTCCCAAAGGAGAGGAAAGTTTCCCTGACTATACATGTTCCCCTGACAAAAAACTTCGATGAAATCATCCTTTAACCTCCCAAATTTGATGGAATTCCATCTTAGTGTGAAATGATTCTTTTCTCCCCCTTTATAAAGGTAACCAACCTGTTGAATTCTTTACCACGGAGGGCTGTTGAGGCTGAATTGTCTGAGGCTGAGATAGATTTTTAATCAGTAAAATAAGTAGTGTTATGGGGGTAAAACAGGAAAGTGGAATTGAGAATTATCAGGGACAAAAACAAAGTGGCTGGAAAAGCTCAGCAGGTCTGGCAGCACCTGTAAAGGAAAAAATGGAGTTAATGTTTCAGGTCCAGTGACCGTTCCTGAGAATTATCAGGTTAGCCCAATCGCATTGAATGGCAAAGCAGACTCGATGGGCCAAATAACCAACTTTTACATCTTATAACTTTATTCTGGTGTTTCACGCTGATAACTTATTCTCTCTCAGGCTGTTATATCCTTTCTTATGTGCACTTACAGAACTGCATGCAATACTCCATGTATGGTTTAACCAGTGTTTTATACACTTAAAACATAACATCCAGAACCTTGTATTTTAGTTCTATAAAGGCCAATATTCTATTCAATTTTAAAAATTATTTTCTGTACCTTTTGATTAGCTACACAGCTGGATTTTGGACCTTCACTGGTTTTAGCTTTTCAAGCAGCATAACATACTCTAAATGCCGTTTTAGGTTCGAAGTGCCTGCACTGAAATCTATTTGCCATGATTTTACCCATTCATTTAATCTATCAAATGTTTGTAACTTTCAGCTTCCATTGACACTGACGATGCCATCTATCCTAGTGACATCAGCAAATTCACATGTGGATTTCTATCCCATTGTCTATATCACTAGTGATTACTGTAAATAACAGATGCCTCAAACAGATCCTTCGGGAAACTCTAGGCACATCATGATCACATCATCTAGATCATCAGCCTGTTAGCTCTG
This sequence comes from Stegostoma tigrinum, assembly GCF_030684315.1. Lineage (NCBI taxonomy): Eukaryota > Metazoa > Chordata > Chondrichthyes > Orectolobiformes > Stegostomatidae > Stegostoma > Stegostoma tigrinum. The sequence goes on from NC_081366.1 coordinate 56,742,277, forward strand.
CTGTCTCCTGTGCAAACAGCTTCATAAATGTTAGTAATTTACCTTCAATTCAACTTCAACTTTACTTTAAAGTCTCTTGTGAACAACTTTATCAAATGCGTGTTGCGAGTCCACATAAACTAGATCTCTAGATAATGACCTGCACACAACTTTATCCACCTCTTGGAAACTGTCTATCTGATTCAGGGGATTTACCACTCTTTCAAAGCATTATTTTGTCTACATTAACAGTATGAGACCTTGTCCACAGTCCAACATTAGATTCCTGGGGAGGTCTGGCATGCCGACCTCTTTCTGTATTGCAAATACAGACATAGGAGAAAGCAATTCAAGCAAGCCTGTCTTATCCTTGCCTTCTATAATAAGGTCACCATGTCAGTTTAAGAAGCCCACCCTCTTCTTATCAATGTCATGTGAAAATACATTTTGCTGATTTTGATATTGTTTAACCCACACTTGCAAAGAAAGTAGTAGAGCTCTGGGACGAGTGGGTATTGGGCGTTTGGAATTAAAGGTAAGAGGAAGGATATAACTTACATTTATATATGCAATTTACATTTACCGGTCACAGAGTTACAGGTCTTCAGCTCAATACATCAGCTTGATTCATGCTGCAGCCTGGACAGCATATCCCTGCTACAGTCTACAAAATAAAAATGTGATGTTAAATATAAATCAGCAAATATGCGTTTTCACTTCATTGACTGCAAAATCTGAGTCAGTGTCTTACTGTTTGATTAGTAAGCAGCTGATGAATTATTTAGATAATCCAGACCTTTTCTCCCCTCCCAGAATCTACATGTCATCTGTTCTTATGACCTTTCACTGGTTTATCCAAATAAGACTATCATGGCTGAACCTGACGTGTTGGCCCATGTCAGGAAGAAAATCCTCCATACACTAGACGAATAGACAACTCAGCCAGAAAAGCTGAAGTTTCCCTTCAGTATTGCTTCTGAAGCAAAATGGATCAAAACAGATCTATATTATAGAAAGCAAATGCAATGACTAGATCCCATGCAATTGCCTACATTAAAGAATACACAATCCAGATGGGCCCACTGGCAAGTTCCCTTTAACCCAGAGGGAGAGAACTCAACTTTGTCATTCAAGATGGCTATACCAGCAATATCTGGAGTTATCACTTTGACCACCTGGAGGCACCGATCCAGTGGTAAACCTTGCAGTTGCTAAGGACATGGTGTTTACCTTGGATATGTAGCGTGAGAGGGAGATGTATTACCCTGCAAAGTCAAAATAAGTGCCTAAATCGATTTCCCATGCTGAAGGGATGATTTGAAGTTAAGAAAACTTGCATGTAATTGTAAGAATAATTTAAAAAAAGCTATGAAATTTTAAAGACTGGAAATTGAAAGAAACAGTTCACAAACTTATAAATGCACTAGAAAAGGGAACATTCTCTAGCATTTGAGTGTAAATTAATGGTGTTGAGATTGATGGTATTTTATTTTGTCAAGCGTTTTGAAATCTTTCAAACCACATTTAAATGTAGAAAACATTGTAAATAACTTTTTTTGTGTAATAAACTTTGGCTTTATTGATTCACCCAGTGAAACATAGTCACAGACAGGATTCTAGATCGCATATTCAGTGGATCATAGCCGCACAGACTGGATCCCAGATTACAAATGAAAGGGCATAGGTTTAAAATAAGAGGGGAAAGATTTAAAAGGGACCTAAGGGGTAACGTTTTCATGAAGAGGGTGGTGCAAGTATGGAATGAGCTGCCGGAGGAAGTGGTGGAGGCTGCTACAATTTCAACATGCACCTGGATGGGTATGCAAAAAGGGCTTAGAGGGACTTGGGCCAAATGCGACTAAATAAATATAGAATATCTGGTCAGCATAAACAAGTTGGACGAAAGGGTCTGTGTCCGTGCTGCACATTTCTATGACTCGAAGAAGCCATGTTTCAGTCTGGGATCTAACTTATCCAGTAACAACACCAGCTGCGATCGTAACATTTAGTACAGGAAGTTTAACGACAATAATGAATGTTAAAATCTAAATTCTTTATAGTGCGAAAACCATCTTGGATTGAAAGTCAATTATTATTTATTCAAACTGTTCACACAGAGGTAATTTTTAAAATGACTTCACAAGTATAAAAACATACACTTTACAGACAGAGATAATGGGAACTGCAGATGCTGGAGAATCCAAGACAACAAAGTGTGGGGCTGGGTGAACACAGCAGGCCAAGCAGCAGGCCTTCATCAGATGAAGGGTCTAGGCCCGAAACGTCAGCTTTTGTGCTCCTAGGTTGCTGCTTGGCCTGCTGTGTTCATCCAGCCCCACATTTTGTTGACTTTACAGACAGAAGTAAGAATAGACAAGTTCAATCTGCCTTACTCCCATGTCCATAAGAAGAATGGAACAAAATGGAGTTGATTCCAACTTGAATAGTCCTATGATCAGTCATTTCAATGTTCTTGAACTCACTAGATTCTAGTTTGACAAATTATATCCATCTAAGAAAAATATGTTAATATAATAATGCATTTACAAATAGTATCCTAAAGAAAACAGTTGAAATAAGCTAATGCCGAAAAGCTGACTTAGAACAGTGTACATGGAATTAGGTAAGGATACTAGAGCAGAAATTGTGACTACAACCACAGCAAATGAACCAAGGTGTGTTAGTCAAAGGAAGTCAAGAGCCAGAAAACCACCACGAGAAATAAATGCCATGTTGCACTTAATTAATTTACAGAATCCAGCTTATTTCTTTAAATGTTAAGGTTATTTAGAGGATCACCATGAAAGACCAGCCAGAATCAGAGAAATGTAAGCCTGGAACTCAAGTTTGTAAATATAAAAGCATTTAGGACATTACTGTGAGCAGAGGAGAATGTTAGAAAGTCACTTTTCAAAGAAATTGCCAATAACCAAGGGCTACCGCAATTGACTAACTGGGTCAGGTTTTTGAACCACAAGTACAAGCACAAAGCAAAGAACAACAATATGATAGATAGCATTTAGAACAGACATTGTACTGATTCTGTCTGGAAATCAATTAGTGACACAAACGGTTCCTAATTTTGGAAAAAGTTAAAATGACACAAGACACATTTAGATCCCACAAAGTTAGAATGCAGAAACAGGTTAGGAATCTTGTTTAATACTCCTTAAACACTAAAAGATATAACATAAGGGAACAGAATTAGGCCATTCGATCCATCAGGTCTCCTCCAGCATTCGATCATGTCTGATCTATTTCTCAATCCCGTTCCCCTGCTTTCTCCCCGTAATCCTTGATTACCTTACTGAACAAGAACCTACCACTTTCTTAAATTCACTCATGATTTGGTCTCCACAGCTTTCTGAAGCAATGAGTTTCACACATGACCCGCGCTCTGGCTGAAGAAATTCATCATCTCAGTTTTAAAGGGTTGTCCCTTCACTGAGACTGTGCCCTCGGGTCCTAGCCTCCCTTACTATTGGAAACATTCACGATGGCCACTCTAACCAGGCCCCTCGGTATTCTGAGATGATGGGAACTGCAGATACTGGAGAATCCAAGATAATAAAATGTGAGGCTGGATGAACACAGCAGGCCAAGCAGCATCTCAGGAGCACAAAAGCTGACGTTTCGGGCCTAGACCCTTCATCAGAGGGGGGATGGGGTGAGGGTTCTGGAATAAATAGGGAGAGAGGGGGAGGCGGACCGAAGATGGAGAGAAAAGAAGATAGGTGGAGAGTGTATAGGTGGGGAGGTAGGGAGGGGATAGGTCAGTCCAGGGAAGACGGACAGGTCAAGGAGGTGGCATGAGGTTAGTAGGTAGGAGATGGAGGTGCGGCTTGGGGTGGGAGGAAGGGATGGGTGAGAGGAAGAACAGGTTAGGGAGGCAGAGACAGGTTGGACTGGTTTTGGGATGCAGTGGGTGGAGGGGAAGAGCGGGGCTGGTTGTGTGGTGCAGTGGGGGGAGGGGACGAACTGGGCTGGTTTAGGGATGCGGTGGGGGAAGGGGAGATTTTGAAGCCGGTGAAAAAAAAAGGGTTCCCAAGCGGCATATATGAGTTGCTGTTCCTGCAACCTTCGGGTGGCATCATTGTGGCATTGCAGGAGGGCCATGATGGACATGTCATCTAAAGAATGGGAGGGGGAGTGGAAATGGTTTGCAACTGGGAGGTGCAGTTGTTTGTTGCAAACCGAGCGGAGGTGTTCTGCAAAGCGGTCCCCAAGCCTCCGCTTGGTTTCCCCAATGTAGAGGAAGCCACACCGGGTACAGTGGATGCAGTATACCACATTGGCAGATGTGCAGGTGAACCTCTGCTTAATGTGGAATGTCATCTTGGGGCCTGGGATAGGGGTGAGGGAGGTGGTGTGGGGGCAAGTGTAGCATTTCCTGCGGTTGCAGGGGAAGGTGCCGGGTGTGGTGGGGTTGGAGGGCAGTGTCGAGCGAACAAGGGAGTCACGGAGAGAGTGGTCTCTCCGGAAAGCAGACAGGGGTGGGGATGGGAAAATGTCTTGGGTGGTGGGGTCGGATTGTAGATGGCGGAAGTGTCGGAGGATGATGCGTTGTATCCGGAGGTTGGTGGGATGGTGTGAGAGAACGAGGGGGATCCTCTTAGGGCGGTTGTGGCGGGGGCAGGGTGTGAGGGATGTGTTGCGGGAAATGCGGGAGATGCGGTCAAGGGTGTTCTCGATCACTGTGGGGGGAAAGTTGCGGTTCTTGAAGAACTTGGACATCTGGGATGTGCGGGAGTGGAATGTCTTATCGTGGGAGCAGATGCGGCGGAGGCGGAGGAATTGGGAATAGGGGATGGAATTTTTGCAGGAGGGTGGGTGGGTGGGAGGAGGTGTATTCTAGGTAGTTGTGGGAGTCGGTGGGCTTGAAATGGACATCAGTTACAAGCTGGTTGCCTGAGATGGAGACTGAGAGATCCAGGAAGGTGAGGGATGTGCTGGAGATGGCCCAGGTGAACTGAAGGTTGGGGTGGAAGGAGTTGGTGAAGTGGATGAACTGTTCGAGCTCCTCTGGGGAGCAAGAGGCAGCGCCGATACAGTCATCAATGTAACGTAGGAAGAGGTGGGGTTTGGGGCCTGTGTAGGTACGGAAGAGGGACTGTTCCACGTAAGCTACAAAGAGGCAGGCATAGCTGGGGCCCATGCGGGTGCCCATGGCCACCCCCTTAGTCTGTAGGAAGTGGGAGGAGTCAAGAGTTGTTGAGGGTGAGGACGAGTTCGGCTAGGCGGATGAGGGTGTCGGTGGAGGGGGACTGGTTGGGCCTGCGGGACAGGAAGAAGCGGAGGGCCTTGAGGCCATCTGCATGCGGAATGCAGGTGTATAGGGACTGGACGTCCATGGTGAAAATGAGGTTTTGGGGGCCAGGGAATTGGAAGTCCTGGAGGAGATGGAGGGCGTGGGGGGTGTCACGGACGTAGGTAGGGAGTTCCTGGACCAAAGGGGAGAAAATGGAGTCCAGATAGGTGGAGATGAGTTTGGTGGGGCAGGAGCACGCTGAGACGATGGGTCGACCAGGGCAGGCAGGTTTGTGGATTTTGAGCTCAGTATTCTGTAAGTTTCAATCAGATTTCCACCCTCATCCTTCTAAATTCCACTGATTACAGACATAGGCTTCTCCACTGTTCCACATGGCAAGCCCTTCATCCCCAGGTTCATTCTTGTAAACCTCCTCTGGACATCCTCCAACAGCAGCACAGAGTGCAAAACTGCTCCAAATATTTTAAAATATGGTCTGACCAGAGCCTTGTACAGCCACAGAATTACAGTCCTGCTCATGTTCTGACCCTCTCAAAATAAATGCTAACATTACATTTGCTTTCCTATCAATTGAACCTGCAATGTTAACTTTAAAAGAATCCAAAGTCCCTTCTTTGCTGCAGATTTTCAAAGCCCTTTCCCATTTAGATCACACTTGACATCTCCATTCTTCTATCCTGTCCAAGTCCTTCTGCTGCCTCCTAGCTTCCTCAACACTACCTGTCCCTCCACTGATTTTTGTGGCATCTGCAAACTTAGCAACAGTGCCCTCAGTTCCTTCATCCAGATTGTTAATGTTTAACAGGAATCAATAGTGGTCTCAATACTCACCTCTGCAGAACTGCACTAATCACTGGCTACGATCCTTAACAAGAACACTATCTCTACTCTCAGCCTCCTGCCAGTCAGCCAATTCTCCATCTATGCCAGTACCTTGCCGTTATCACTGTGGGCTTTTATTTAACAGCCTTGTTTACGGGATTTTGTCATATTGCTTCTGGAAATCAAATGACATCCGCTGGCTCTCCTTTGTCTAACCTGCTTGGTATTTGCTGAAGGAATGCAAACAGATTATCAGACATGACCTCCCCACGATGAAGCCTTGCTGACTCTGCTCCATTTGGCCACACACTTTGAAGTACTCCAAAATCTTATTTTAAATAATGGAGTCTAAAATCTTACCAATGACAGAGGTCAGACTAACCCAGCTACAGTTTCCTGTATTTTGCCTCCCTCCTTTCTTACACAGGAATGTTATTTTTGCCATTTTCCAGTCCTCTGGGACCCTCCCTGATTCCAGAAAGATCTCCAGTGACGTCTCTACAATTACCACAGCTATCTCCTTCAGAACTCTAGTGTGTGGCCCATCTGGTCTGGACGATGTAGCCCCTTCAGGTTTGCCAGCACCTTCTCCATACTGATAGCCACTACACTCACCTCTACTCTTGGGTCTCAAAATTCTGGTTTGCTGCAGTATCTTGCACTGTGAAAACTGATGCAAAGTACCTATTCAGTTTTCTGCCATTTCTTTGTTCCCTATTACTACTTCCCCAGTCTAGTTGTGTAGCAGCCCAATAGCCACTCTTGTCTTTCTCTTACCTTTTCTTTTACATTATAAGCTAGCTTACCCTCATATTTCATCTTGCCCCCACCACCCCAGAGTTCTTTTTTAAAAAGTTATCCCTTGCTGGTTTTTAAAAGCTTCCCACTAATCTTCAACACTTTTGAATGTTTTTTGTTTTGGTTTTATACTGCTCCCGACTTCCCTTGTCAACTATGTTTCCCTCATCCTCCCTTTTGTATATTCTTCTTGCCTGGGATGAGTTTCTGCTGTGCCTCACAAATTACACCCAGACACTGATGCCATTGCTGCTCCACTGTCTTCTCTAATAGCCTCCCCATCTAATCAACTCTGGCCAGTTCTTCCCTCCCAAACTGCAAGGTGAATTCTACATTATAGTCACTGACCCTAGGAGTTCCTTCACTATAAGCTCTGTTATCAAGACGACCTCATTGTATGTAAAGTTTATGCTCTGATGTGTAAAGAACAGTTGAAGCCTACAAACTTGTAATCGGCGGAGATACAGACCATTCTAAACCTATGCTGTTCCACTCCCTTATTTCTTACAAGTGCTCTACCTTATGGTTCACAACAAGCCAGAATAAGGGATTAGATCTGAGATTAAAATATTCACTGGACATTTTAGACTGGTACAGATTCAATGGACTGAAATGCCCTTTTCTGTGCTGTAGACCTCAATGACTCTTAGGTAGCAACTACATCTGCAACCCACTGTCACTTTAAACATTCACTCCCCCCAATGCACCAAGCAACAAGTGTGCACCATCTACAAATGCACTGAAGGAATTTTCGAGGTTTTCCTCCAACAGCAGCTTCCAAGTCTGTGACCTATAGCACCTAGAAGAGCAGAAGAACGGGAATCTCACCACCTACAAGTTTCTCCCCAAAGCATACAACATTTTGACATGTAACTGTATTTTTGTTTCTACACTGTTGTTGGGACAAAATCCTAGAACTCAATCTATATCAGCTCTGTGAGTGTACTAATGCCTGAATGATAGCAGTGTCAAAAACAGTGATTGCCTAACAATAATCAGGAGCAATTAGGATGAACAATAAATGCTGGTTTTGCTTAAGCACACATTTATATGCCACAAACGATTTAAACAAAAACATCAAAAGAATCATAATCCCTACAGTGTGGATACAGGCCATTTGGCCCAATGAATCCACAGTGCCCCTTCGAAGATGATCCCAACCAGACCCAACCCCTACCCTATCCCTGTAACTCTGCATTTCCCATGGTTAACAAACTTAACCTACACATCCCTGGACAGTAAGGGGTAATTTAACATGGCCAATCCACCTAACTTACACATCTTTGGAGGAAACTAGAGCACCTGGAAGAAATCCTCCTCAACACGGGGAGAAAATGCAAACTCCAAGCAGACAGTTGCCCGAGAGGGGAACGGAACCTGGGTCTCTGGTACTGAGGCAGCAATGCTAACCACTAAGCCACTGTGCTACCCTAAATGTGGCAAAGCGCTCTTTCATAAAGTGACAAAATTGTAAAACATTTTCAGAAAACTTGAATATTCCTCTGAAACAAAAGGGGAGGAACAAAGGTCAATGTTATAATGCATGTGAGTGTACCTACTTGGCTGTCTGCATCCATTGCAGTTCCTATGTCAGTTTCTTCTAGTTTCTTGGTTTCTGCTTGATGTTCGTCTTGCTTTGTGGAGAAATTGTTATTTTAGATTAATAGCTTGAACAAGAACTTTTGATTTAATCTAGCATTTTAAAAAATTACTTTCAAATTTCCTGTGTTTTAAAAAACTGAGCTCAATAACATTAAATGGGTTTCTTGTGAGATCACCAATACATGCTATTTAACTAGGGAAACAGCTTTAAAAAGTATCCATATCTCATGCACTTGGCATAGTTAATTATGATTTTGAGTTTGTAGCAAAGTTAGTTTGTTTTCCATTTACTGAGAGGCAAGTCACATGTCTTGAGAGAAAAATAGTTTAAATGAATTACTGTGCACCAACAAAACAGGTGAATAAAAACCAAAAACAACTATTTGAAAAGTTTTGACAAAAATTAGTTTGCTTATTTTGTTCCTGTGAATTCTCTTTACTCCACTACAGGAATCAAAAATATATTTTTCCTGAAGACATTTAGAATGTAAGAAATGCTTAATTGTATCATATGCAGATTAGCTACCAACCTAGAGATAGATATAACAGCATTTTTATTGTAAGAATGTTCAACCTTTCAGAATAACTGCTGATTCACAGTTAAATTTGAAAAACAGATACATATTAAAACAAAGACCATAGCATTTTCTCCTAGTATGGTCCACTTTTCTTTCAAATTTGCAACCATAATTTCTCTGAAAACATAAGCCTGGTTGAACCACTCCTGCTCTGTGCAAGGTACTGACCCATCTCTCTCTTCCTCTCCAAGTGCTTGAACATGCCATTGCCTCCCAACTCTGGTCATTATTTTTCCAACATCCAACCCAAAGTCATAAACAAAATCCTACAAAGGTTAGAAATGATACTTGCGTATCTGTGAACATGGTAAACCGTCACTAATGTTTGTAACCTTCAACTGTTGAGCGTGCCAGCCACCACTTCTCTTTCCCATCACCCTGTTGGATGCAAGTGTTCTCACTCAGTGCCATTTTCATCCATTTAATGAAATAACTGCAAAGGGTTCCTTTCTCGCTTCTGACTGCTACCTATGGAGTCTCATCTGCTTTCTGCCCTTCAGCAATATCATTCAAAATCGGGTCAGGTTCCACCAGCACAGCTGTGCCCCATATTGACTAGCGTTAAAAGCTTTGGAATTCCCTTCTTAAGACAGCCCAATTTTCTACCTCTTTCTCGTCCCTCAGGATGTTCCTTAAAAGTTACCTTTTTTGGCCAAGCTTTCGGTATCTGTTCTGACATCCTTTATGCGGCTCTGTGTCAAACTTCATTCAATAATACCCATGAAGCACCCAAAGATATTTTGCTATGCGGCAGGCCAGTTGTATATATGCAGGCTGCTGTAGCTGTTTGAAGGATCAAAAGGTAATATAACCTTTCTTCATTTTTCGTGTACAATCATTGCCACCTTACTACGAAGGCTGCTGTTGAGAGCACCTTACTTTTGAATGGTTACAATATCACATTATTAGCTAGAATTAAAGCAACATTCTTATAACGGCAGTAATCAATAAAACTTTTATTCTGGATAAAATAACATTCTAAAATTAGTATTCTAAAAACCTTCAGAAAGACAGACCTTGCTTAAATACTTCTGAAATAGCCCTGGATCCTTGTTGGCTTCAAACACATTTTAAAGGTAAAAGTAATACACAACTGCTTCACAGGTCTTGGGCCCAGAAATTACTAAGCAGTACTGGTTTTGCTTAATGTTATTAATAGCTTCATGCCAACTGTTAGCCTTACTTCTACATAATTCCAAAGATGCACAAATGCAAGGCAACTTCGACAGCCATTTAATAGCAAATTGGTATTAAAACACAGGCAATTAAAAATGATGAAAGGTAAGCTCCCTCTTCAAAAGTCTTAAAAGGCGGCTTTGAAACATACCTCAAATATTTGTAACTACTTTGAATGCATCACATGATTAATGCATTTCTCATTTTATAATCACTTTGAGAGCAGCATAGTGGCTCAGTGGTTAGCACTGCTGTCTCACAGCGGCAGGGATCCAGGTTCGATACCGCTGTCGGGCAACTGCCTGTGTGTAGTTTGCACATTCTCCCCGTGTCCTCCCATAGTTCTAAGATGTGCAGGGTACATGAGTTCGCTATGTAAAATTGCCCATAATGTCCAGGGATGTGCAGGCTAGGTACATTAGCCAGGGGAAATGTAGGGTTACAGGGATTGGAAAGGAAGTTGGGTCTGGGTGGGATGCTCTTTGGAGGGTTGGTGTGGACTTGATGGGCCTAATAGCCTGCTTCCACATTGTAGGGATTCTACGATTCCAGTTAACAAGAAACAAGGCTGTGCTATTTTAACAAAAACATAAAAGCAATCTCTAAAACCATGTGATAGACAGAATTTTAAGTGGGGTATTTTATTTCATCCTTAGTTTTTACATATCACAACAATTTCTGTTTTTCCTTTGTTTTATAGGAGAACACTGGTCTCTGATAGCACCTTGCCAATACGAGTTTACAATACATGATGGATCTAAGCTCGCACCGAACATTTCTTTTTCACACATTACGGCATTATGCAACAGTGCATAATGGCAGACATCAGACAGGTCAATAGTCAATTGCTGGAACGGATCAGAGGTCTATGTGAACCAGTATTGTACCTGAAGTTACATAGTAGACTTGAATTGAAGTCAAATCAACTGAAGGAAGCCTCAAATGAATGCAGCTGTAAACAGCATAAACAAACACTGCAATTCAAACACTGCAACTACCTTTTCCCCCCCCCCAATAACAGAATTCAGAGGACTTATACTTTACAAGAGAGAGAAATGGGAAAGGCAATTTCTTCTCCGCCTGGTAAAGGAATACAACAAACTACGGAGAGGCAGGAAACGGAAACGGATTGCAGAGCTTGAACTCATACTATTTAGCAGATTACCAGAGTTCAACATACAATTACTTAAACAGGAAAAGCACCCATATTCCAATCTAGATGACAGTGAGCACCCTTAATGCTTGTAGAAACTGAAGATAAACGACTATGTTTCTGAACAAATGAAGGACTTTCATTCCTCTGGCCTGTCACAAGTTCTAACAAAGTTTAGTTCAATGGAATCTTTCAGTTTTTTCCAGAATGCAACAGACTTGAACATTCATTCCCTCAGTCACAAACAGAACAATCTTAAAAAGAGATAAACTTTAGCTAATCATGGTCGAATAAATGCCAATGAGAATAGGGAACATTCAGAACTAACTACTTATAAGAAAGGAACAGAGTCACAGCACTGGCAGACAGTTGTTCGTAAACATGGGGAGACAGAACAGGCTCAATGTTAACTTGTTTAACATGAGTGGTGTGAAAAATAAAGGAATCCTTATTCAAAGGTGCAACAGCAAAACATGTAGAAACAGAAACACTGAAAGAATATGAAGTATTCATTCCAAAATTAGAAGTTTTGTTTGATAAATGTGAATGAATATTTATGAATTAAAACAGATATAGGTAATGTAGCAGACAAAATATACTTGGATCTCAAGAAGTTCTTTATTAATAAGGTACTATGTAGTAGGCTCACGACAAAGGTCAGAATACGTGTGCGCGCACATGCATGTGTGTGTGTATATGTTGGGGGGTTGAAGAGACGATGGCAGCGTTGGTGCAGGTGAGACCAGGAGTCAGAAATATAAAATAGCCAATAAGTTTCTTCGGAAGTCCGCATTGAAACTATTTCCTCATGTAGTTCTTCGAACGTTGAACTCATTACATCAAGTTGCTCAGGAAGATAGTGAAGATACAGTTAAGGGGAAGTTAGATAAACAAGTGAGGGAAAATACAACAGAAGGTTTTGTTTGAGGTGATTCAGTTAGAATGGGTGGGAAGAGGCTTGATAATAAATGCCAGCATGGATCTGCTCAGCGGAAAAGCCAGTTTCTGCATTATGAATATGAAAAAGAAATTCTTTTAAAATCCATCTAGATGGTTAAGCTTCATGAAGTTCTGTCAAGACCACCTGCTCCAAGTTAATTCCAAATGCATACCAAAACAATACTGGATTCATGGGGAAAAAAAATTCACATTTTTGATATTTTTATTTGCAGGAAGTTGTCTGAATCACGCTGAATCATATTCAAACAATTTCTTAAATCTACAGAAAATAAGGCAATGGGCAATATTGATATATTCAGCATGATCAGTATTAAGCTAAACATCAAGCTTCAGCAGTTTGCACATTTTAAATGTCCATGGCTAACAACAAATTTACCTAGTGATAACATGGCAACTTAACTGATGAACTGTTTTTGCTCATTAACTGTGTTACACTTAGGCTAACACTTATCCAGATGTAATGACAAAATAAAACTTGTTTTCACTGCTGGCTTTTACTTTCATCAAGCAGCTCAAGCAGTGTCTTGAAACCTGTGCAGGTTCTAACTGTAAACAAATGCTTGCTTTTTTATGGCAAAAATTGGAACAGATCAGTTTCTTGTATGCCTAGAAAAGCAATACTTTTAGATAACTTTTTTTTACAGCATATCCTCGCATTGAGCTGTTTTCCAAATTAAGCATTATCTATTATTGTTATTTGGATTCTGCACAAAGTTGATAGAGTATGAGCCAGAGTTGGGATCCTTGTTTAACAGGAAGTTTTCAGTGGACAGGCCAAAGGGTCGAAGAACCATGTTGCCAAGATCTTTCAGCTTGCCTACAATAAAAAACAGAAAATAAATGGTAGGGCAATATCTCAAGGTAACATCAAAGGACTCTCATGGACAACTTAAAAAAAAGTACAAGGTCAGTGACAGGTCTTTTTGGGGAAGATACAAACCCTTGATCAAAACATCTAAATTCAGTATTTAAATAGACAAAATGCAAAATTATATTGTAGCAGGCTACAAGTACATTGTGAACAAAAGGTGATGCAGTTGGCATTTTCTGTAAACGGGACACTACATGTTGACCAATTTTCTTCATTTCAAACCACAGTTTTAAGGGGAGACGAGCAAGAAAAAAAATCACAATATCAAAGATTTTGCATGTAAAAGCATTACGTTAGATAAATAGCATTGTTCATGAAACTGCATCAACTTTTCAGCATCTTTTTCAGGAGTAAGGATTCAGCAGAAGCAATATACATAGAAGTAAATTATAATGACATTAAAGTAAAAGATGAAATCCAAACAACAGATAATGTAACAAATTAAAATGTGGCAATAAGGGCAGAGACAACTAGAAGGGAGTGGAGAGGAAGAAGAAAGGAAGAAAATGGTTGAACAAAACTGATTCAGAGATCAATGATTTTATTCTCCTTTGTGCTCTGGTTCTTGATCACCTCATCACCAATCCCACCTGATCCTGTCTGCTGATAATTTTTCTTGCCAATGTGCTCAGAGTTGATTCCTTAGTTGGAAATGGTCCTAAAGTATAGTGGTTTCTCTCCAGTACAACAGCAAAGACATAATTTACTACTTTGGAAATGCACCTTAGTTAGCTGGGTAAGAGGAAATCTACACACAAATAAACTATTTAACTTTATTTATTGAATTTAGTTGTCTTCAATCAGAGTTGTAATATTATTGTTCTCTGCTGGCCAGATTACAAATGGTGGTCAAACAGGTGCAAATCAATCAATTTCATGGTGCCAATATTGAAGAGATCTCAAAATTACTGAAGTAGTCTGCAAAATCCTACCAATAGGGTTATGAGGCTGGATGCATGGGCCTGGGATCAGATGCAGAGGGAAAAACTGTATCAAAGTGCAAGGCAATATATACAAGTAGTCAGTCTGAGACGGAAGCTTGGGGATGGGTGGAGAATACTAGCAATCGTGACACAGCCATGCGAATGGCAGAAAACAAAACAGATGGACAATGCTAGTCAGAACATTCAGTGTCATTAATAATGGAATCCAAATTTCCAAGTGGGAATTGTTTGAAAAGAAATCCGGTTCAAACTTAGTCTTCTACACTGTCACCAATTATTTTGTGCACATTCAACAAAGCACAGTCCCTTGCAACAGAATTATGAATGATATATTTAAATGTTAAAATTGTAAAATAACATTTATAGAAGGACATTACTATCTTCAAAGAATTCTATCCATTGTGATTACTACCAAGAATTTAATGTTGTAACTTATTTATTGACTGAATAAAATCACTTACCCCAGGAAATTAACTGTTGTCCCTTAATTGACTAAATCTCTTATCTTGCCTGTGGAAACCCTCAAAACAAAGGAATGAATGACATTTTGGTATGGCAAATCAGGGTAGGACTTGCATACTTAATGTAGGGTCTTGGGGAGTGTTGCTGAACAAAGGGAACTTGGAGTGCAGGTTCATAGTTCCTGGAAAGTGGAGTTGCAGATGACAGGGTAGTGAAGACAGCATTTGGTAAACTTGCCTTCATTCGTCAGTCCATTGAATATTGGAGTTGGCAGCTCATGTTCTGGCTGTACAACACATTGGTTAGGAAACTTTTGGAACACTGTGTTCAATTCTGGTCTCCCTGCTATAGGAAGGATGTTGTTAGCCTTGGAAGGGTTCAGAAAATACTGAAGGATATTGCCAGTGTTGGACAATTTTAGGTATAGGGAGAGGCTGTATAGGCTGGAACAATTTTCTTTGAAGCATCGGAGGTTGAGAGGTGACCTTATAAAAGTTTATAAAATCATGAGGGGCATGGACAGGGTGAATAGTCAAGGGTAGGGGAGCCCAAAATAAAGGGGGCATAGGTTGAAGGGGAGAGTGGAAAGCTTTAAAAAGGAACCCAGAGGCAGCTTTTTCCACACAGAGCGTGGTATGTGAATGGAATGAATGGCTGGGGGAGTGGTACGATTCCAACATTTTAAAGATATTTGGATGGGTATATGAATAGGAAGGGTTTGGTGGGATAATGGCCAAATGCTGGCAAATGGGACTGGATTAATTTAGAATATCTGGTCAGCAAGGGGAGTTGGACAAAAAGGTCTGTTTCCGTGTTGTACATCTCTTATTCTCTAATTGTAAATCATTTGGAAAGATGAAATATAGCCACAATTTAATTAACGCACTCAAACATCATGTGCACCCTTAAAATATGGTAACAAATTAGTGAAAATCTAGACATGTTAGTTTGCATGATGTAAACAGTTTTTCCATCAAACAATGCGAGCTAGGTTGAAATTATATTGATTGACATAAGGTGAGGGATAATTATTTTCCAGCATGCTTACAATGAGGTTATCACTTATAATGTATATTCAAAAATACTGAAATGAACTGCCACGCTGTTCATTCTTTAGTAACTACATTCCTCTAACAACTGTCAAAGGCCGAATCAGACTTTTGTTGGTGATTGTCTCTACCTCAGCTCATTAAATAACATTACACTGGATATACAGGACAGTAAATAGGCTATTTGATTCAACATCTAATCACTAAAACCTCCTACATGCCTATGTCACTTCTGGAATTAGAGTCACAGAGTCATACAGCATGGAAACAGACCTTTTGGTCCATTCCTTCCACGCCGATCTGACATCCCAATCTGGCTTAGTGAGCTTGGCTATTCCAATACACTCGTGGCCAGTCTGAAAAGCAGCCATTTACCATAATCCTATCAATGAACCAACTTAATATCCATGCTATGATATTGCAAGATGACAGCAGCGTAGGCTGCTCCAGCTGGAGCTCATCCACTCTGCCTACTCTTCATCTTTCTCTTCTCTTGTTCTTTCACCTAGTGCTTGTTTTCCTCCTTTTTTCCCTTCGACTCCTGGTCTCCAATGACCCGCAGCAAAGAACGACCATCCCCAGCCACCGCAAACGGCAATGTCCCGGCGGCCTGCAGCAGCAGTGTTGGCACTTCAGCCTGGCGCTGTGACATTCTGGCCTCCTGCAGCGGCCTACCAATGTGACGTGTTGTCGGCCCAGTGCTGACTGAAAGCTAACAGCCAGTGTATTCTGCTACATTGAACTCTTCTGTAATGCTGGACACTTTATTTCAGTATTGTCTAAAAGCTAACTAAACAGGATGCACCTAGGTATTTTGTATCTAAGTTGGCACTGTAATTGGCAATGTATAAACTTTTCACTATATTCATTGTACATTAACAATAAAAGCTGTTCTCTTCTGTTCCATCATATCTTTCAACCTAGATATCATCCATTTATCCCTAATTTGCTACTGCCTCATACTAGCTAATTCTTTCTTCAAAGTAACTCTGGCCATCCCTGTTATCCCACATTCACCATAGTTAATCCACTTAGCTGCACATCCTTGAACACGGAGGGGCAATTTAGCACGGCCACTGTTAACCATCTTTGGATGTACAAACTCCACACAAACAGTCGCCCAAGGCTGGAACTGAACCTGGGTCCCTGGCTCTGTGAGGTTGCAACACTAATCACTGTGCTACCATGATGCTCCAATACTATGACCACTGGTCCAGAAATGCGCCCCCAGTGACATTTTTCACTTGCCTCATTTCTCAAGGTTTAGCGCTAGCAATAATACCTCCTTCTCTACTGGATTCAAAACATAGACATTAAGTCTGCTGAACACACTTCAGAAATTTGTCTGCTCAACTGCCCCTAATTCAATCTATGCTTCCACTTACTATTCAGTGATTGAAGTCTGCAACTATCACTACTCTGCAGGTCTTATACTTGTCAGTAATATCCTAGCAAATCTACTCCTTGTGCAAGTTCACACTGTTCTGGGGGCACATAACATATATCAAGTTGCATAATAACTCGTTTATGGCTCAGTGGTTGGCACTGCAGGCTCACGGCATCAGGGACCTGGGTTCAATACCACCCTCAGGTGACTATCTGTGTGGAGTTTGCATGTTCTCCCAGTGTCTGCGAGGGTTTCTGTTGGTGCTCTGGTTTTCTCTACAGTCCAAAGATGCACAAGTTAGATGGATTGGTCATGTTAAATTTCCCAGAGTGTTCCAGGGTATGTAGGTTAGGTGAGTTAGCCATAGAAAATGCAGGGTTACAGGTATAGGCTAGGGCGGTGGATCCGAGTTGGATACTCTTTGTAGAGTCGGTGTGGACTCATTGGGCTGAATGAACTCTTTTCACACTGTAGGGATTCTATGGAAAGAAAATTCCATAACAGCAAAACAACTTTTAAAAAACAACAAATTTTAACCAACATTACAGAAAATCTGTCAGGCGTTTCCTCAGTAACCAAACTGGTAAAGAATAAACTTAAACAAAACAATTAAAACCATTCCTGCCCTGTATTCACACCCTGAAAACCAAAGATTTTTTTTGTTGTTCTGAAAAGAGATCACCTCTTCATATCATCTACAACATATATCACCTTAACGTGTAACAAATCTGCATCAATATTATGTGCATAAAATTGAAACAACAGAAACTCTATTCTTAATATCTGTGGAAAGTGAATATATTTCAGAAAGAATAGCAAAGCAATATTTTTATTGAAAACAACATTCCTATTAGCAGAAGACACCTCCAGTTAAATGAATTTGTTTTAAACAGCAAACCAATGTATCTACAGATGAATCTAATATATCTTCTGATAATAAAGTGTGAAGCTGGATGAACACAGCAGGCCCAGCTCGGGCAGGTTGTGAGATGCAGTGGGGGGGAGGGGACAAACTGGGCTCCCCCCAGTGCATCCCAAAACCAGCCCAGCCTGTCTCTGCATCTCTAACCTGTTCTTCCTCTCACCCATCCCTTCCTCCCACCCCAAGCCGCACCTCCATTTCCTACCTACTAACCTCATCCCACCTCCTTGACCTGTCAGTCTTCCCTGGACTGACCTATCCCCTCCCTACCTCCCCACCTATACTCTCCTCTCCATCTTCGGTCCGCCTCCCCCTCTCTCCCTATTTATTCCAGAACCCTCACCCCATCCCCCTCTCTGAAGAAGGGTCTAGGCCCGAAACGTCAGCTTTTGTGCTCCTGAGATGCTGCTTGGCCTGTGTTCATCCAGCTTCACACTTTGTTATCTTGGATTCTCCAGCATCTGCAGTTCCCATTATCTCTAATATATCTTCTTTTTATTTAACCCATTTTTCTAGTCAATCTGTTCAGAGAAGGCATTTCACACAACTGAAACAGATGGGGCTTGAACCAGTTCAGGGGTAACATCACTACCCCTGCGCCACAACAGCATGCATGGCACTTACGGATAAAATACATAATTTATCATCAATACAATTGTAGGTCAAGGACGTGCATTGGTTAAACGTTATATTAACTAAGGCTGCATTCTCTAAAATTTTGTAATAAATTTTCAAATTCATTTGTTCATTTTCCAAAATTTTCTGCGAGTCTGGCAAATAACTCCAGGTTTCCAGTGTTACTGTCACTAGTTGCCAGGAAAATGCAAGATCAGATCAACCAGTAATCTTCTGAATGTGCCAGTTCAGATAGAAAAGGATTACATTGTTAATAATAATTCAGTGACACAATCTGTGTATGATTTCAAATCATACCACACCCAGTTAGCCAAATATTTCATCCTCTATATGAAGGAGACATATGCTGAACATTTATGGCAGCTACCTCTCTTAAATGTTCACTACTGACAAAAAGATCCAGTGCAGGATTGATGTACCGTTCAGCCTTCTACAAACTACAAGCCTTTTCAAGTTAATAATAGCTCTCACCTACAGAACTGTGTATTTGCAATACTGTTGGCTACCATGAGATCTGCACCATACATTAGTGATACTTAGAGAAACTCCATCAGCAATATCTCTGCTGAAACCCCTGGATTTAATGGGAGGACTATCAAAGACTACTGTCCTTTCTGAACCCAGATCCAGAAGCAGTCAGGCAAAACTCATGCAAAATCGACTATGTTAGAAGGGACAGAATCCGGAAAGTTAAAAATTGTCTCTCACCCCCCCCAAACAGGTCCTATTTTTACATCTCAAGTGGCAGCATTCTTGGAAAGGACTTCCACCATCTTATTTTGTCCATTTAGGGTACTTCTATAAAGATCCGTGCTTACTTTCGCCACAGCACCCATGTTTTGTGTGCATGTAAGTGCAGGGACTCAGTGAAAACACCAGGTGCAAAACAATTTTATTCGACACTTCCAGCGGGGGGGGGAAAAAACATCAATGGTGGCTAGGGAGCCAGTACCAAGCAAAGCCATGTAAAAGCAATGCTTATGTTAAGTTGTGAGAGCATGGAATGCGTTGCCAGCAGCAGTTGTGGAAGCAAGGTCATTGGGGTCATTTAAGAGACTGCTGGACATGTATATGGTCACAGAAATTTGAGGGTGCATACATGAGGATCAATGGTCGGCACAACATTGTGGGCTGAAGGGCCTGTTCTGTGCTGTACTGTTCTATGTTCTATGTTCTAACTCTTACAGATGAACAAAAGAAAACATTCTACGCAGGTGCGTAACGGCTTGGTACGGCAATTGCCCTGCCCAGGATCATGAGAAACTACAGAAAGGTGTGTTCACAGCCCAAGCCATCATGAAAGCCAGCCTCCCGTCCATGGGCTCCACTTACACTTTCCGCGAGAAGGCTGCCAAAATCATCAATGCCACCTCCCACCGCAGTAATACGCTTCCAACCTCTTCCATCGGGCAGAAGATGCAGAAACTTGAACACACACCAACAAGCTCAAGAACAGCTTTTTCCCTGCTGTTATGAGACTGCTGAATTAACCTCTCTAATATAGGACAGTAAAGAACATTCTACATAAATATTCTATAGAATATCAAATTAATGCTGATCATGCTTCATGCACCTCCTGTGCAGCCGTAACCTTGTGTGCCTCGTTCTAAGTGCCCTATGAAATGCCCGCACTGTTTGAAAAACAGAACTTTTCACTGTACTTAGGTACACGATATCAAAAAAACCAAATCAAATCAAGGCTTTGGTGGCTGGGAAATATATTTAAGAAAAAAATCACTGTCTTACAATGACCTCAACAATCATCCAACCACAGCTTGGCCAAGTCATGAGACCAAAGTAAGATAAACAAAGGCAGGCATCAGTTAGCTGTGCTGGCCAGAGCGGGTTCCATTCTCACACTGGATGAAGGTGCCAGGGCGAACTCTCCTTCTCAACTTCTCCCTTCACCTGAGGCACAGTGACCTTTGGATTAAACCACCAGTAGTCAACTCTCTCTACTGTGAGAGCAGTTCGTTGGTCTGGTAAGACTATTGTGACTTCACCTTACTTTAAATAAAGACCTCGTGAAGCAAAATGAATAATTATTGAAAGGGTCCACATTGCAATGAGTCAACCTAGTCAGATGTGAAGAAACCTTCTTCTATTTTGGTTTACACTTTAATGCAAATTTTCACATTTAGAAGATGGCACCACACTTACAATTATCAAGTATAAAAGATACATATCTTCCATAAACAGTGTACAAGACAAGCCGGAATTTCAAGAAATTGTTTTTGGCACAGCAGAGGATTTTTGACTCCAACCAGAATAAGAAAAAGCAATCTTTTGACCTATCAAGGAAAATGCTTGGTTACAGAATTAGTTAAGATCACAGTGAACTCAAAAGGACCAAATGAAATATTTGCTGCCTCTAAGATACAACGGCCTTATGTTAATACTTTACATCTCAAGGACACCCTAAGAACTTTAAACAGTATATTCCATCCATCTTACCTTGTACTGGAGATTACCAGTTTTTAATATGATAGCTGTGTATATGTTTGACTTGATGTCTAAAATTTTCTTCTTGGGGTTAACAGATAACAAAATTGCTCTTTTGTTTCACTCAAGAAAACACTAATTGGCTCCTCATTAGGGAGAGGCAACTGGTGATGGTTTAACCTGAGGGTTCTCATGCCTCAGGAGGGGGTGAGAGATTGAGGAGGACAGTCCTTCATGGAACCCTCAGCTGGTGTGGGAATGAAACCTACACTGCTGGCATCACTCAACAGTCACATCAAACCAGCTACTCAACCAATTCAGCTAACTGATGCCCAGGTCTGTTTATCTTTACTTTGGTTTCATGACCTAACCAATCTGAGATCAGATGATTGCTGAGGCTTTTTTAAAAACAGTGATTTTCCTCTTTAAAATCATTTCAGGCCACCAAAGTCCCAGGCATTCAAATAAAATGATGGAAGCCCTCTCCTGGAGTACTGCTTACTTGAGAGGTGTGAAAATAGGACCTGGTGAGGGGAGATCAATTTTAACTTTCCAGATTCTGCACTTTTTATGGTAGTTGACTTTGCATGAGTTTTGCCTGAAAGCTTGTGGAGCTGAGTTCAAAAAACACAGCAGCCTTTGATAGTTCTCCCAATAAATCCAGGGGTTGCAGCAGAAGCATTGTTGATGGAATCTATGTATCACAGATGCAGAAAGATTTAGACAGTTTAGGAGAGTGGTCCAGGAAACGGCTGATGAAATTCACCGTGAGTAAATGTGAGGTTTTGCACTTTGGAAAAAAGAATACAGGCATGGACTATTTTCTAAATGGTGAGAAAATTCGTAAAGCAGAAGTACAAAGGGATCTGGGAGTGTTGGTCCAGGAGTCTCTAAAGGTTAACTTGCAGGTAGAGTCCATGATTAAGAAAGCGAATGTAATGTTGTCATTTATCTCAAGAGGATTGGAATATAAAAGCAGCGGCGTGCTTCTGAGACTTTATAAAGCTCTAGTTAGGCCCCATTTAGAATACTGTGTACAATTTTGGGCCCCACACCTCAGGAAGGGCGTACTAGCCGTAGAGCATGTCCAGCGGAGATTCACACGGATGATCCCTGAAATGATAGGTTTAACCTATGATGAATGGCTAAGGATCCTGGGATTGTACTCATTAGAGTTTCGAAGGTTGAGGGAAAATCTAATAGAAACCTACAAGATAATGTATGGCTTAGAAGGGGTGGATGCTGTGAAGTTGTTTCCATTAGGCAGGGAGACGAGGGCCCATGGGCACAGCCTTAAAATTAGAGGGGGTACATTTAAAATGGAAATGAGACTACATTTCTTCAGCCAGAGAGCGATGGGCTTGTGGAATTGATTGCCACGGAGTGCAGTGGAGGCCGGGATGTTAGATGCCTTCAAGGCAGAGATCGACAAATTCTTGATCTGACAAGGAATCAAGGGCTATGGGGAGAGTGCAGGGAAGCAGAGTTGAAATGCCCATCAGCCATGATTTAAATGGCGGGGTGGACTTGATGGGCCGAATGACCTTACTTCCACTCCTACGTCTTATGGTCTTATGCAGAGTCCAGGTCTCATGGCAGTCAATAAATATTGGATAACTCTATGTTATATCTCACAGAGGTACAGCCATGTGCTAGAAAATAGTTTTCAACATTTGTTTGGGCCAAACAAAGCAGGTGAAGACAGCTGAGTCATTTCACTCCTCGTTATACGGCTGTAATAAAGGCAAATAAAGTGTACCCTATACTACTAAATTACTATTATTTTCTTCTCTCAAAAATTTGAAGGATTTGCTAAAAATAAGGAGAAAGCCCAAGAAACCTCAGCTCTTCAACAAATCTTTAAAATGGTAATGATACCAAGTGATAACCTTCCAAATTTGGATAAGTACCTAACTTGTGTTTTTGAGGTGTAGGCGAAATAGGTGCAGAAGGAAATGTGTCGAGAGTGTTGTTTATAAAGTAAGTGTGTTCATTGCAATTTTAATTCTAACGTTAATATCTAAGACAGTGCAGCTATTCATAAAAATCCTAAAGAGTGGAAGCAGGCCATTTAGCCCATCAAATAAAACACAAACCCTCCAAACTGCATCCCAATCAGACCCTCCCCTCTACCCTAACCCCGTTACCCTGCATTTCCCATGGCTAATCCATCTAGACTGCACATCCTGGATACTAGGGGCATTTAACACGACAAATCCACTTAACCTGCACCATCTCTGGACCATGAGGAAACCAGAATACAAGGAGGAAATCCACACAGAGAGAATATGCAAACTCAAAGACAGTTGCCCGAGGGTGAAATTCAACCTGGATTTCTGGTGCTGAAAGGCAGCGATGCTAAATACTGAACTAATATGCCACCTTATTAGAATACATTAATTTTGGTTTTTGTTCCAAACAGTGAACCTTGTGACTTCATTCTTTTAGTAAATACCTAGGTTTACCAACTTCCAAAAAAAAACTAGTCTCTACTGAGATCATAACAATACAGAGGAAGTTATGGATATCACTGGCTCAAAATGGAGGTAATTCTAGGAATACTACACCATTGCAAGAGTACTTACCTAGCATTTCTTCTTTCATTTTCTCATTTCTTTCTTCAATCTGTTGTGGTAATCGCTAGAAAGGAAAAGAGCAAACGAAGAGTAAAAGTTAGCAAATAACAGCATACATATTTGTGCATTCCATAATTAACATTCAAACATAAATGCAAATGGCCATAAGACGTTGGGCAGAATTAGGCCATGTGTTTCTGAACCGCCATTGAGTTGTCCGTCATATGTTTCTCAACATGCTCCTATCTTCTCCTGTAACTCTCGATTCCCTCCCAATCAAGGCCCAATCTATCTTACAGAAACTCAATGACTCGGCCTCCACAGTCTATGGCAATAAATTCCACAGATTAACCGCCCTCTGGTGGAAGAAATTTCTCATCTCAATTCAAAAAGGGTTGTTTCTTCGCTCTGAGGCTGTGCCCACGGATCATCGTCTGTGCTGCTACTGTAAATACCTTCTCCCCATTCATCTTATCCGAGCCTCTCTCAGTACTCTGCAGATTTCAATCAGAACCCCCTTCACCCTTCTAAACTCCAGAGTACAAACCTGGAGTCCTCAACTGCTTCTCATATGACAAGCCTTTCATCCCTGGGATCATACTTACAAACTTCCTCTGGACACCCTCCAACGCCTTCCTTAAATAGAGGAGCCAAAACATATTACTACAAATGCAGTCTGGCTAGAACCTTTTAGAGCCTCAGCAGTACATTTCTGCTTTCGTATTCTGGTTCTCTTGAAATGTATGCTAATATGGTTTTTGCCAACTGACTTGCCTGCCAACCTTATAAGGATCTAACTAGGACGCCCAAGTTCCTTTCTGCTTCAGATTTCAAAAGCCTTTGCCCAATTAGAATATAGCCTCTATTCTTCCTACCAAAGTGTACAACGTCACACCTTCCCACAATGTATTCCATCTGCCATTTCTTTGCCCACTCTCCTAGCCTGTACAAGTCCAACTCTTATTCTGCAGCCCCCCCATTCCCTCAATGCCCCACCACCTATCCTTTGTGTCATTTGCAAACTTAGCAACATAGCCCTCAGTTCCTTCATCTAGATTGTTAACGTAAGTACTATCATCATGTGGAGTTAAGAGAAGTAATTAAGGATCAAACATGAATGATCATGATTATGGGTTTGGAAAATAATGTATTAAATTCTATTTGCTTGTATTAAAATTATGGAATCTGATACAGGCAAAGCAATGACTTACTACACAAATAATATTGACTTTTCAGCACAACATCGAGGGCCGAAGGGCCTGTTCTACGCTGTATTGTATTCTTCTACGTTCACATCACAGCTCAGTTTGAGAACCTCTGCTTAGCATGCTCCCTGCAGTTAGTTCCATCTCAGCAAACTGCTATTTTAGATAAAGATTGGATTCAAGACATCTACTTTATGCTCCAGTGCAAAACTAGATTAGTCTGTAAAAAAGAGTGCCTTTTTCTTCATTAATCCTTCTAATTACTGCAAAAATATGAACAATGTGCTTCACTGCCGACTGCAAACTATTTGTGTTTAAACAGCTACCATTATTTATCTTGTTCAGTGCCGCGTCAGAATTAAAATTGAAGTAACTTTGCTACTTGGAGATTGTTAAATTTGGAATATTTGCATTACAACTATTACAATTGCATTATCACTTCAAAACAAGCTACCAAGTACATTTCCCACCAAACAGGAAGATTTGATCAGTGGAATGTGGTGCATACAACGCCACAATGAAAAGTGGAATATTTTAGTCCAATCCAAAAGTCAAATTTTTAATAGTTAATAAGGTTTTAATAGTGGTCAAAAATGCAAAAATATTGAAGATATTCCGGCTGAAAACCCGGAAAAGAAATCAAAATGCTGGAAAGTAAGTATCGCCTGCCTACTCTTCCGCTAGCCTCCTCAGCATTACATTTCTATAATTCAACCATGCTCCACCTTTCTACGTTTACACATCCACTTGATCTCAAATACACCTTTTGTTTCTTATGCTTCACTTTGTCATCATTACGACTCTATTGCTTTACCATTTTGTGCTCTCTATTTAAGCACATCCTATTGTTACATCATCTTAGCTTAGTTTGTTTTTACTGGCTTAGAACCTTCTTCCAAACTATTCCTCTCTAATGTTGCCAGACTGAAGGAACATGTTATAATGTGAAGTATAAACTCAAATCCTTACTCCACAAATATGACCAAGCTTAGCGTTTCCAGCATTCACGCCTGCATCCAGCCACGAAGTGCTGACGCAGTAAGTGCTAGATATAGCAGCACAATTCCCTATCCAGACAGATTTCCAGCTCAACCAGTTAACTTGTGTGAATTTTAGAGGGAAAGCAACATTTTGCCTTATTAGAAGGAAAAAAGTTGTCACCAACAACTACTTCAACAATAATTAAAATTTGAGAGAGGAGCTTACTGGAGCTTCAAGAAGACAGTGAAGAACTTTGGAAAAGTAAGGGATGTTAGCAGAGGTCCATAAGACATAGGAGTGGAAGTAAGGTAATTCGGCCCACCAGGTCAACTCCGCCATTTAAATCATGGCTGATGGGTATTTCAACTCCACTTCCCTGCACTCTCCCCGTAGCCCTTGATCCCTTGTGAGATCAAGAATTTGTTGATCTCTGCCTTGAAGGCATCCAATGTCCCAGCCTCCACTGCACTCCGTTGCAATCAATTCCAAAAGCCCACCACGCTCTGGCTGAAGAAATGTCATCTCATTTCGGTTTTAAATGTACCCCCTCTAATTTTAAGGCTGTGCCCACGGGTCCTAGTCTCCCCGCCTAACGGAAACAACTTCCTAGCGTCCACCCCTTCTAAGCCATACATTATATTGTAAGTTTCTATTAGATCTCCCCTCAACCTTCTAGTACAATCCCAAGATGCTCAGCTGGTCATCATCCGTTAAACCTACCATTCCAGGGATCATCCGTGTGAATCTCCGCTGGACACGCTCCAGCGCCAATATGTCCTTCCTGAGGCATGGGGCCCAAAATTGTACACAGTATTCTAAATGAGGCCTAACTAGAGCTTTATAAAGTCTCAGAAGCACATCGCTGCTTTTATATTCCAACTCTCTTGAGATAAACGACAACATTACATTCACTTTCTTAATCACGGACTCTACCTGCAAGTTAACCTTTAGAGAATCCTGGACCAACACTCCCAGATCCCTTTGTACTTCTGCTTTATGAATTTTCTCACCATTTAGAAAATAGTCCATGCCTGTATTCTTTTTTCCAAAGTGCAAAACCTCACATTTACTCACATTGAATTTCATCAGCCATTTCCTGGACCACTCTCCTAAACTGTCTAAATCTTTCTGCAGCTTCCCCAACTCTTCAGTACTACCTGCCTGTCCACCTATCTTTATATCATCGGCAAATTTCGCCAGAATGCCCCCAGTCCCTTCATCCAAGTCGTTAATGTATAAGATGAACAGCTGCGGCCCCAACACTGAACCCTGCGGAACACCACTCGTCACTGGTTGCCATTCCGAAAAAGAGCCTTTTATCCCAACTCTCTGTCTTCTGACAGACAGCCAATCCTCAATTCAAGCCAGTAGCTCACCTTGAATACCATGGGCCCTCACCTTGCTCAGCAGCCTCCCGTGAGGCACCATATCAACGGCCTTTTGGAAGTTTAGATAGATAACATCTACTGGGTTTCCCTGGTCTAACCTACTTGTTACCTCTTCAAAGAATTCTAACAGGTTTGTCAGGCACAACCTCCCCTTACTAAATCCATGCTGACTTGTTCTAATCTGACCCTGAACTTCCAGGAATTTAGAAATCTCATCCCTGACAATGGATTCTAGAATTTTACCAACTACCGAGGTTAGGCTAATCGGCCTATAATTTTCCATCTTTTGCCTTCATACTTTCTTAAACAGGGGGGGTTACAACAGCAATTTTCCAATCATCTGGGATTTTCCCTGACTCCAGTGACTTTTGAAAGATCACGACCAAAGCCTCTGCTATTTCCTCAGCCACTTCCCTCAGAATTCTAGGATGTAGACCATCGGTGCCAGAAGATTTATCAATTTTTAGACCTTTTAGCTTTTCTAGCACTTTTTCTTTTGTAATGCCTACCATACTCAACTCTGCCCCCGGCTCTCCCTAATTGTTGGCATACTACTCACGTCTTCCACTGCGAAGACTGACGCAAGTCCTTCAGCTATTTCCTTATCTCCCATTACTAGCGTTGCAGCATCAATTTGGAGCAGCCCAATATCTACTTTTGCCTCTCGTTTGTTTCTTATGCATTGAAAGAAGTTTTTACTATCATTTCTAATATTACTAGCTAGCCTACCTTCATATTTGATCCTCTTCTTCCTTATTGCTCTCTTTGTTATCCTCTGTTTGTTTTTGTAGCCTTCCCAATCTGATTTCCCAGACTGAAGTAACATGTTATAATGTGAAGTATAAGCTCAAATCCTTGCTCCACAAATAGGACTAAACTCAGCGTTTCCAGCATTCACACCTGCATCCAGCCACGAAGTGCTGATGCAGTAAGTGCTAGATTATAGCATCACAATTCCCTATCCAGACAGATATCGAGAAAGACTGTATACAGATGAGCTTTTCATGTTAAGTGATAGGGAAAGGTGGTCTGCGAAAAGCAATTATGGAATGTGAAGGTGAGCAGGATGGGTGCTAACCTAAGAAACAATTGCAACAACTTTGGAAAGCATGTCAATGGTAAGATAACTGAATGATTAAGAATGAAGAAAAAAGGTGGTGCAGCTAAGCCCTACAAAACGATTAATATTCAAAGGGTTTTAGGATAGTAAGACTAGGAGTGACAGGGTTAAAGTAAATACGGGTATACTAAGCATAACAAACAAGGCTAGGGCTTCTCCAATTCACAGTAGAGCCTTGGGTAATGTTGTAGAAGAGACGAGACCAGGGATGCAGGTACATAATTCTTTGAAGTTTGCATCACGTGTAGACAGGGTGGTTAAAAAGGTACTTGGCATGCTTGTCTTCATTGCTCAGGCCTTGAGTGCAGTAGTGGGAAAGTCAAGTTGGGGTTGCATAGGACATTGGTGAGGTCTCTTTGGAATACTGTGTCCAGTTCTGGTTGTCCAGTTACAGGAAGGATATTATCAAGCTGGAGTGGGTTCAGAAGACATTTAACAGGAAGTTGCCAGGTATGGAAGGTTTGAGTGATAAAGAAAGGCTGGATAGGTTGAGACCTATGTCACCAACAAACACTACATTGGACCAACTGGCAGAAAGCTAGCCACCAGGATACATGAACATCAACTAGCCACAAAACGACATGACCCGCTATCACTCGTATCCTTACATACAGATAAGGAAGGACACCACTTTGATTGGGCCAACACATCCATCCTAAGACAAGCCAAACAAAGACATGCACGAGAATTCCTAGAAGCATGGCATTCCAACCGGAACTCCATCAACACACACACTGGCTCCAAATCAATCTACCATCCCCTGAGAAAAAGAACAGGAAATGACATCACCAACCCAAGGAAACCTAACCAGATAAATAGAAAGCGGGACATAACACCAGCGCTTCGTCGGAGGCTCACTGATGATGTTACCTAGAATGGTGACGAAACGTCTAAAAACGAACCTTCCAGCTCAGCGAGCAAACTCACATCCAGGTTGGGACCTTTCTCAGTGGTGCATAGGAGGTTTTGAGGGGACCTAACAGAAGTTTATAGAACAATGAAAGGCAGACAGAGTTAATGGTAGCACAGGCAGAGGTAGTGGCAGCAGTCTTTTCTCTAAAGTGGGGATGTCAACATCAGGGGCTTATTTTTAAAGGTGACAAGAAAGAGATTTAAACAAGACACGAGGCAATTTTTTTTGACAGAGGGTTGTTCATGTACGGAATGAACTTCCTGAAGAGGTGGTGGATGCAGGTACAATTACAACATTTAAAAGACACTTGGATAGATACGAGAATTGGAAAGGTTTGTAGGGATATCAGCCAGGAGCCAGGTAGGGGAGATTAGCTTAGTTTGGGATTCTGTTTGGCAAGGGCAGATTAGACGGGAGGGTTGTTCCCATGCTATATGACTCCATAACTGTGCAGAAGATCAATAGAAGACAGATAATGTCAGAGGCAGCACAAACAGCATCAGCCTTGAAACAGTCCAAATTTACAGGTTCCTTTCAGCTAGCACCAAGCAATGAACTAATGATGCAGAAAAGAGATTTCAGAAATCCTTATGTAACGACAAAACCATTTTGTAGGTTGCCTCTACTTTTAGCAGCAGTCACGAAGTAACAGGCAGATTTAGTTGGAGAGTGAAGAACAAAAAAGTTTGATTTTAATCCCATCTGTTGTGTGCTAAGTGCAATCAAGTTTTTGGCCATCAGACTTAAAGAAAAATAACTATTGCATTCAGTTAACATCAGAAATGGAAGTCTAAGAAATGATGAAATATTAGAACTGAAGGTCACAACAGCAAAGTCTCCAATGTAGACCACTCTCAAATTAAGAGCCAGATTTCAAATACTTTATCCTGATAGTTTGTCTTGTCCTGAAGTTGTCCCAAAGTCAAAAGGGTTGCTTTTCGCATGAATTTTTACACTCATTAAAATTTTAGTTCAGACATGAATTTTTAATTTAGTTATTTCAACTTAAAATTTCAGTTTTAATTCAAAAACCTCAGACTTTAATTTTCATACAAATCTCACAACTGATTTTTTGAGTGAACTAAAATTGTTGATATGCTTAATTAGGCATTAGGTGCAATAACAAATTTAAATCAATTAGAAACAATTGATTTATAAATCAAGAATATTCATTAATTCGAAATAAAAAAATGTTGTCATTGGCAGATTCACCATTTCACAAAAAAACTGATGTTAAAAAGCTAGGAACAGATAGGACTTTGACATGACTTTAACGCTTATTCAAGGAATGTATCATACTGACACCATAAAATATTTATATTGAACAGAGGAAACAGGATAAGTCAAATATCGGTTTGATGTTGACATGAAGAGTGCCTATCGTGATTTTCCAATAGGCTGGAAGCAAAACATTTACGATGGGGGGAAAAAAAAACAATAATAAAGAATAGGATAATATCTATCGTAAATACAAAACTACAGCATAAATATCTCCTACCATCTTGTCCAGACACATGAGGATACACATGTGAGCAAGTGGGGAACTGAGCCTGAGCCCAATGGTAAGGACACTACCTCTGCACTACAAGAACCCCTCAGTACAGGGCTACATGCTCTTCCAAAATGACTGAGCAATGTTGGGTCAACGGTCTTTTTTGTATCCAACCTGTAAAGTAACAGTGGTCAAATGGTCCCAAGTTTGGCTCAGAAAAGACTGAAGAATGCAAGGGGACACAGGTTAATTAGTTCTAAAGGAAAATATGAGTACAGATAACAATAAAACCTGGGTGAAGTTTGAACACTTTTATGCTATTTATAAATGATTGAAACATTTGTGTATATACTTGCAAAATTACAGTATACCATTTACAAATGTTCTGATCTAAAATTATGTGCATACATATTATCAATACATTTTATTTTACCTATCCACTGACTAGCCTGCAGATTATGTGCTCTTATGCACTGCATATATGAAACTTAAATGCTAGTCTAGTGGGAACAGTTGAGATAGTTCTCTTGTAATACTACTTCTAATTATGTTTCCATTTACAACCAATGTTTCATCATGCACTCTCCTTCACAACTATGTACTGACTGGACAATTTCTCACAGTCTCACTTCAGAATGAAACTAGATTGGTTCCTATATCTGATATTAACAATTATTATCAAACAAATCCTTTTTGCCCCTGAAAGGCTACAAACAAGTGTTAATTCGATAGCAATAGTTTTGTGATTCTAATTTGTGACCGGATATGTAAGAAAATCAACAGATCACGGATAATCCTAACACTGTACACCAGCTATTGTAATGCTGGAAGTACCATGGTTGGATTTTCCTTTATTCAACAAGCATTCTGCATATACATCATTTGACTGCTAGAGAGAAAAAAGTAGACAGCATGTATTACAAATGTAAACTTTGGAAATACAGTGGGCATAGTGCAATTGGACCTTAGGGAAACATTCAACATAGCAGAACACTAGGGCAAGTTAAGGGATCTGGCATTCAAGAAAGATAGCAAACCAGGCTGTTAATTGGTTCAAAGTATGAAAGTTAGGAAATAAGATATATTCTCCCCTGGAATGACTGCAAGTTTTCACCTGTGTTCCACTTCTGTTCATTACTTATATTGTGATTTGGATGGCGGGGGGAGGCGGGGAGTGATTCTGGTATTTGCAGATTATTCCAAAGTAGAAGACATTGCTTGCTATTTAGTAAATCAAAGGTTGCAGAGAATATTTCAATAGTGGTAACAGAATAGGCCACAGGTGATGAGCTGTATTGAGTGTCATTGTGAAATAATGCATTTTAGATTTTAAAACATTAATTAGTTGCTAAATTGCTAAACAAGATTTGGGATACATGTTTCATGAAATTACAAAAAGTATTTCAGATTGATAAGACTATATATAAAAATTCCAACAGAATTCCAGATTTGGTCTTAAGGAATACCACAGAAATGAAAACAAAAGGTATCTGTGAAACTATAAAGAATCTCAATAAGTGTGCTTTTTCAGCTTCCTATGGTTCTCTGAACAATTAACGTGCTCTCTTTGGTATCAAGAGCAAAATTTAAAATCCTTTTCAATGATGTATTTGATATAATTAGTACACATAAATAACAGTAAAATGAACCACATGTACAATATTGAAACTTTACAAGAGGGTTTAATGAAAATTTAGAGATAGCAAGAACTGCAGATGCTGGAGTCAGGAGATAACACAGTGCGGAGTTGGAGGAACACAGCTGGCCAGGCAGCAGAGGAGCAGGAAAGTAGACATTTCAGATCAGGACCCTTCTTCAGAAATGGAGTCGGGAGAAGGGAACTGAGGAATAAAGCGAGAGAGGAGGGATAGGGCTTGGGAAGGTCAGTGGGTAACAGGTGAGTGCAGGTAGGTAGTGGTGGGAAATGGTCAGTGAGGTGGGAGGAGCGGATAGGTGGGAGAAAAGATGGACAAGGTTGTGTTAGGTCAAGGAAGCGGGGATGAGGGGGAGGGTTGGACATGGGATGAGGCCAGGGGGTGGTGAACTTTTAAAACTGGTGAATTCCATGTTTAGACCATCAGGCTGTAGGCTTATGAGGCAGAATATGAGGTGTTGCTTCTCCAGTTTGCGGGTGGCGTCACTGACACACTGGAGGTCACCCAGGATGGACGTCACCCATGAAGTAATGGGGGCGGGGGGGGGGGGGGGTAGTTAAATTGGTTGGCAATGAGAAGGCATTGCTGTTTGTCGTTTACAGAGCACAGATGCTCTATGAAACGGTCTTCGAGTTTACGCTTGGTCTCATAACCTGTCCATCTTCTCTCCTGCCTATCCGCCCACCCATCCCACTGATCAATCCCACCACTCCCTAACTGCAGTCACCTATCACCATCCCACCTATCTTCCCCAGCTCCCTTCCCCCTCCTCATTTCTGAAGGGTCCCGATCTGAAACGTCAACGTTCCTGCTCCTCTGATGCTGCATTCCTCTCTACACTCTGTTGTCTCCGTTTAATATAAAAATTCATTAGGTTGTAGAATTTATAGACGGGGTAAGCACATGTCAGTAGGATAATTTACAGGGCGCAAACATTAATACAAATAGTCTGTCACTCAGTACTTCCATGCATTACGATTGCCAGTTTATTCACATAAAATGAAGTAAATGAACACTATTCAATGTGAAAGAGAATCACACCCTACACTACTATCGTGATCATAATTAACAGACTCTAGTCAGTGTCTCATTTTTCTTGAATACTGAAACTTCAAACTGATGGAATTTGTCTTTTTGTTGCATAACCTTAAGTGCATAATTCTGTAGAGCTACAGGCCTCAAGTAAAAAATGTAAACATTGAAACTGAAATCCCTTATACCACCCGGTGGCTCTGATCTCCATAATTATGGTGTGCTTTCAGAGGTTGGTCACGGCTCACATCAACTGCAGTCTACCATACTGCCTGGATCCTCGGCAGATGCCATCTCCCTGCCCCACGCTCATCTCTGGACAACAAAGATATCTACATCAGGCTCCTATTTATTGACTACAACTCTGTCTTCAACAACATAATTCCAAACAAACTCACTTCTAAACTCTTCAGAGGTCCAAGTCTTGGTTCCTCTCCTCCTGTAACCATTTAGACCTTCAAGCTTGCTCTGTCATCCAATGTGATCATAACTGATCATCAAATTCAGTACCCTGTTCCTTCTCTCTGCCCAAACCTTTTGATTTCTTTAGCCTGAAGAACTGCTTCTTGAAAGCATTCAATGATTGGGCTTCAAGCTCTGTCTGGCAGAAAATAAATAAAGACGACTGAACAGAACCAGGTGCACTAATTTAGTTAGGTCATGTACTAATTCAGTTAGTACATACCTAATTCAGTTGGACAATGCTGAAGACTTGGTAGAGGTGGATGCCATGGTCAACTTTGCTAAATCCTGTAGGCAACCAGAGAAGCAAAGGCCAACAGCTTTTCATTGTAACACAGCACCACTGTCTCATTGGTAAGGCTGGTTTGAGTCTGGCAGGAGAAACACAACCTGATGGGAAAGATGACATCAGTTTGGAGATGATAACATGTCGAACGACTTTGAAGAGTGAAAAAGAAGTGGGATATAAGAAGATGGCAGTTTGTTTAAAAAAAAAGGGAGCCATGACAGGATTTTCTGAGTTGACTGATGGCAGGTTAGAGAGAGATATGAGCAGTATTGAGAACAAGCTACTGACTGTATCAGGCAGCATAAAGCACAGGAAAAGAAATTACGTGGTCAGCAGTTTCATATGAATAGGCTTCAGAGAATAAAAGAGGTGGAGCGCATAAGTTGACAGCAGATGTCATGAGGACAGAAAATTGTGTTAGCTCAGGGATAGGGACAAAAATCAATCTAATGTATATTTGCTGAACCTACTCAAAGATAAAATATATCCTTCTTTAGGTAGATACCAAAATCGTAAAAGTACTCTAGATGTTGTCTTACCAAATTTCAACATGATTGCAACAGTACTTCCTAACTCTTAGTATACTCCAATCCCTCACAATAAAGTCTAATGCACCATTTGCCTGCCAAACCGTTTGCTGTCCTTGCATGCGAACTTTAAAATTTTACGTGGCATTGTTCATCTACCTGCAGCAAATGGCCTACAGCTGTTCAAGGCCGCATCCCACTACCACCTTCTCAAGAAATTACTAAAAATCAGCGATACATGCTGGCCCAGCAAGTGACGCCCACATCCTGTGGATGAATACAAAAAAGTGTAAAAACCTGCAAATCCTCCTGCACATCAACATTTATAAGCCTCTTTGTCCAGTTTCACTTTCCATTTTGAAAGAAGGATATACTTGCCAAAGTGGGAGTTCAATACAGGTTCACCAGATTAGACCCTGGGATGGCAGGATTGTCTTGAAGTCTGACTGAAGAAACTGGGTCAGTGTGCTCCACAGTTTCAAAGAAGAAGTAGTAATCTCATCGAAATTTATAAAATTCTTACAGGATGTGACAAGGTGAATGCAGATCAGATGTTTTCCTTGGCTAGTAAGTCTAAAATCAGGAGACAAATCTCAAGGTAAATGGCTGGCCATTTAAAAGATTGCAATGAGGAATTTCTTCACTCAGAGGGCAGTGAACCTGTAAACATAGGAATAGGACTGGGCCATGGAACCCATTGAGCATACACCACAAGTTAATATCATGGACAATCAAACACTTCAATGCTTCCCCCCCCCCCCAACATTTTATTCTATTGGTAATCCAAAATCTATCCTGACTTTGAACATACTCAAAGCCTGAGTTTCCACAGTCCTCTGGGATAGAAATTTTCAGATTCACAATGCTCTAAGTTTAAAAAAAAAGACTTTCTTCACACTTCGATCCTAAAAGGCATTCTCTTCATTTTAAATCATACTCCCTTGTCCTTGAATTACCAACCAGAAGACACACGTTACCTGCATCCACCTGATCTATCTCCTTCAGAATGCTGCAGGTTTCAATTAGATCACCTCTTATTCCTTGAAGCTGTACAGCGTACATTCTCCTAACCAATAGCTCAGGCCTAACCTTCCCAGGAACTGATCAGTTGTTCCTTCATGCATTCCCTCCATGGCTACAATACCTTCTGATGTAAAGAGATCAGAACTGCACACAGTATCCTGGGTATAGTCTAATCAATGTTCTATGTATGTTAGTCAAGACTTTACTATACCATACTCAAATGCTCTTACGATGATGAATCATAGTATTCCTATAGTGCAGAAAGAGACCATTTCTTGCACCGATTCTTCAACCAGCATTCTACCCACGCCCACACTCCCACCCAATCCCTGTAACAGGATTTTTCGCCTGGCTAACCTGCACATCCCTGGACACTACTGGGCAGTTTTATTTAGCACGACCAATTCAACTAAGCTGCACATCTTTGGACTGTGGGCAGAAACCAGAACACCTCAGAGACACCACAGGGAGAATGTCCAAACTCCTCAGTTGCCCAAGGGTGAAAGTGAACCCAAGTCCCTGGCAGCAGTGGTAATCACTGTCAGTGCATAAGCCTTTCATAAGCCTCCTCAACAGCTTGCTGCACCTACATGTTAACTATCAGTAAATTAACAAGGACACTCAAGGTCACCCTGTACTTTCACAGTTTACAATCTTTTACCATTTAAGAAATACCATTAAGAAATACATTTATTGCTCCTATCAAAGTGGATAACTTTGTATCTTTCCACATTATATTCCATCTGCCACATTTTTGCCCACCATTAAGCTTATCCAAATCCTCCTGAAGCTGCACTACATCTTTCTTAGAACATACTTTCCCACCTTGCCTTGAATCATCTGCAAATTTCAAAATATTACAATTGATCTCTACATTCAAACTATTGACATATATTGTGAACAGTGGATCCTTCCAATATCCTAAAAGTCACAACCTGCCAACATAAGAGTTATGCATCTATTCCTAGTTTTCTTCCTGCTGGGTGAACCTTAATTCATTACCTCCTATCCAATGAGCATTAACTTTGCTAACCAACCTCCAGTGCAGACCTCATTCAAAGCCTTTTGAAAATCCAAGTATTATATATATAATGAATCATCTGATCAATTTTGTGAACAACAATCTCAAAAATCTCCAAATTTATCAGACATTCCCATGCATAAATTCATGACGATTAAGTCCAATCAGATCATTATTATCCAAGTGTCCATTTATCACCTCCAATCTTTGGAATTCTCTAACCAAAGAGCCGTAAAAGTTCGATTATTCAGCATGTTTAAGATAGAAATTAATAGGCTAATTTGGTCCAGTGGTACTAGGACACAACGTGGGAAAGTGACATTGAAGCAGACGTTCAAGCATTATGTAATTGAATGGCAGGGCAGGATTGATGGGCTGAACAGGCTATTTCTGTTCCAATGCAGAAAAAGATATTCTGCGTTTCTGGTTTGAAGACTTCCTTGCCTCTAGCATCACCTGCTCATCTTTCAAAATAATTATTACACTGCTTCAAATCAAGTTAACCGTAAGCTATCCATCCATTCCAATAAATCTACATTTTTCCTCAAATCGTCCTTATATGACACTCCTCCAACCTAGTGCCAACGCTCAGAAATCTTAGTTTGAATCGCCCTATCCAACTCTGTCTTTATAGATGCACAGTAATTGCAGCGGGCCATTCAGACCTTCAAGTCTTCCCCCCGCGTAGCCTTTGATCCTTTTAGACCCAAGTGCTACATCCAGCTCCATCCTGAAATCATACAACGTTTTGGCCTTGACTGGTTTCTGTGGTAGTGAATTACACAGGTTCAACATTATCTGGGTGAAGAAAATTTATTATCCTTTAAAAAGCAAGCAAAAATCAAGAATGACATCCTTGGCAAATGTGAATCTTTATCCCACCTTGACCACTTGTGCAGCATTCAAAACAGTTCTTCAGGCACCATACTCTAACAGTTCTATTTCTACTGAGCTGAATATAGACAGCGCATCTTCAACTGCTGCCCAATCAAATCTCAGTGCCCCACCCCCTCAACGTCTGTCATTACCAGATTTCTTCAAATGATGTATTTGCCTCTTTAGCCACAATGCTACCCTTTAGTGATATCATTTGCAGATATAGCTTTAATTTGGCCATACACATTGTAAGAAGCAACGATATTATCAGCCTTTTGAACGACTTTGTGTTGTCAGACTGCCTCGCACATTAGCTTGAATGTGTAGTTTTTTCTGCAGTTGAACACAAGGCAAGATTAATGACAGACCAGGCTCAAATGGCCAAGTGGCTTACCCCTGCTCTTATTTGTCATGTTTCTAAGATTAAACTAATGCCTTAGTCCAGAACCACAAACCCTAAACTCATCAATTTGGACAGTGATGGAACCAGCCACATACTCAGGCTAAACCTAACTGTATACAATCAGCACCTCATACTCCGCCTTGGAAGCCAATGGTCTCAACGTGGGCTTTACCAGTTTCAAAATCTCCCCAACCCCAACCTCATCACAAGACCAGCCCACCCATTCCCACCTCCCTGACCTGTACGTCTTGTCTCCCACCTATCCGCTCCTCCCACCTCACTGACCAATCTCCACCACTATCTGCCTGCTCTTACTGCACACCCCCCATCCCGATTTATTCCAGAGCCCTCTTCCCTTCCCCCATTTCTGGAGGGGGGTCTAGGCTCAAAACGTCAGCCTTCCTGGTCCTCAGC
The DNA here is from genome assembly GCF_030684315.1 of Stegostoma tigrinum. Lineage (NCBI taxonomy): Eukaryota > Metazoa > Chordata > Chondrichthyes > Orectolobiformes > Stegostomatidae > Stegostoma > Stegostoma tigrinum. Next base: position 56,780,704 of record NC_081366.1, read on the forward strand.
TTGGCCTGCTGTGTTCATCCAGCTCTATGCCTTGTTATCTCAGGTTCTCCAGCATCTGCAGTTCCTACTATCTCTGAAACGCATTTAGGAGAAGCTTGGCTGTGCATATTAAACTAAGGCTTAAGAAATTATAATTGTTTAAACACAGCTATGCCACAGAGCGACTTACTAAAATTACAGATATTGCAAGCCTTTCTTACAAAATAAACAATACAATGTATGAGGTTATTATAGATTGAGTCACAGATGTACAGCATGGAAACAGATCCTTTGGTCCAACTCTTCCATGCCGACGAGATATCCTCAATAAATCTAGTTGCATTTGTCAGCATTTGGCCCACATCCCTCTAAATTCTTTCTATTCATATACTTTCCAAATGCCTTTTAAACGTTGTGATTGTACCAGCCTATACCACTTTCTCTGGCAGCCCATTCCATACACGCACCATCTTCTGCATGAGGAAGTTGTCCTTTAGGCTCCTTTTAAATCTTTCCCTTCTCACTTTAAACCTATGTCCTCTAGTTTTGTACTCCCCACCCTGGGGAAAAGACCTTGTCTGTTTACTCTATCATTGCCCTTCATGATTTTACACACCTCTATAAGGTTAGCCCTGAGCATCCAATGTTCCAGAGAAAACAGCCCAGCCATTTCAGCCTCTCCCTACAGCTCAAAACTTCCAACCCTGACAACATCCTTGTAAACCTTTTCCAAACTCTTTCAAGTTTCACAACATCCTTCCTATAGCAGGGAGACCAGAATTGTACATAGTGTTCTAAAAGTGGCCTAAGCAATGTCCTGTACAACAACATGAGCTCCCAAATCCTATATTCAATGCAACGACCAATGAAGGCAAGCATAGCAAACACCTTCTTCACTATCCGGTTTATCTGCAACTCCACTTTCAAGGAACTAAGATCTCTCCAAGATCTCTATTCAGCAATACTCCCCAGGACCTTACCATTAAGTGTGTAAGTCCTGCCCTGATATACATTTCCAAAAGGCAAAACCTCACAGTTATCTAAATTAAACTCCATCTGCCAGTCTTCGGTCTATTGACCCATCTGATCAACATCCTGTTGTACTCTGAGGTAGCCTTTTACTCTCTCATTCATGGAAGAGTATATTAAACATTAACAATAACATTAATTACACAATAACAATATCTGTAATTTTAGTAAGTTGTTCTACGTGGTGCAATATATCGCATAGTAGTGTTTAAACAATCAATTTCTTAAGTCTTAGTTTAACACATTGTTCACAAAGGCCGTATTTGCAGCTTAACTGCAATATTTAAAACAAGTGGAAAATGTTCATTGGTTTATAAAAATCAACTACAAGTTTCTGTTCACCTATGTTACAAACAGTATGTGCAAAAATATTAATACGCAATCCTTTACTGAGGTCAATCTATCATCTTACAAATGCAGGAAAAATTACCTGTAGCTGCACCTCATTAGAAAGTTTTTTCTTGTTGCAACAATTGTTAAATTCATTCACCAGAATTAATAGAAAATTTAGTCTAGTGCCAGACTCTTCACAAGCTTGCAAGAAATAACGTGTCAACCATGTTGGTTCTACAGCACACTATCAGTGTAGAAGAGAGTATTCTTTCTGCTCAGGCAATCTTATGAATGCGTGTCTTCAAGTATACTATACAATGTGGATTAACATTTTTAAAAGTTTACTATGAAATAGCAAGACCCAAGTAGAAATCTACACTTGCACTGAATAGCTGAAAGAGGCAGCATGCTACAAAGCCACAAAGTGCCAGTTTAGATTCTCAATTTGCACAAACTTAGCTGATCCCATCTAAATTGCCAATAGCATCATCGCAATATGGGCCTAAGCTACAAAATACTACGCCTCTACTCCTAAAGAAAATGAAACAAAGCCACAAAGTGCCCTATTATGCGACAAACTGCCCATAATGGATACTGAAGGAAAATCCTACTGGGCACGGTTTGGGTCTCTACATGCGTTAAGTAACATGTCAAAACACCGTATCAAAAAACAACATCAAGAATTATCATTATTTATTGGAGAGCTGCTGGCATTCTTGGGTTCTAAGGCAGACATCCCATTCAGGAAATAAGGTAGAGGGAACAAAAGCTATTATTTGTACAGCTACCTTTGAACAGTGAATGACCCTGACCACAGTAGAATTACACCAGAACAACAACATTCAAGAAATACAACATCCAGGAGAAAGCAACCTGCTTGATTAGCACCATATCCATAAGCATCCACCCCCTCCACCAGTGATGCTCAATAGCAGCAGTGTGTACCATCCACAAGATACACTACAGGATTTTACCAATGCTTCTTAGATAGCATCTTACAAACCCATAACCCCTTGCAGTTAGAAGGACAAAGACAGCAGATGCCTAGGAACACCACCAAGGACATTCCCTTCCAAACCACTCTCCATCCTGACTTGGTAATAACTGCCATTGCCTCAGTTTCAATGTGTTAAAAATCCTTGAATTCCCTCCCTAAGGCCACTGAGGGTTTACTTACAATACACAGACTGTAGTAGTTCAAGAAGTTCACCACCTTCTCAAGGTGAACTAGAGATGAGCAATACATACTGACCCAGTCAGCAGCATTCATTCTAGAAATGAATTCAATTGCACAATCCTCAAAGTATTTATACAAGATAACCTCCTGTGGCATTGCAGTTTAGGATGCAAGAACAGTGCATTAAGCCGGCTGATGAAGTGGGCTAGAGAGCAAGGAACAACTGGAATACGTGGAACCCTAAAATCCTACATTCTGTATCATTCAATAGTAGTTATCTGTAAATAATCACAAATGGAAGCAAAAAAAAACTTGGAAATTATTTCTGAAGCAGAACTTACTGGCATGCAATCCAGCTCATTAACTTTTACCAGACTGCTGCATTTTTTCCAACTTATTTATTCACTCGTGGGATGTGGGCAACAGTGGCTGCCACAGGGGTTGGTGCTGGGGCTCTTGCTGTTTGTGAGGTTCTTTAATGAACAGTGGAGGTATGATCAATGAGTTCATGGATGACACACAAATTGGAAGGATGATAAACAGTGAACAGGGTGGCTATAAACTGCAGGAGGGTATTGACAGAGCAGTTGGCTGGTCAAAGCAGCGCCAAATGGAGTTTGTGTGAAAAGTGTGAAATAGCGCATTTGGGGAAGGCTAACAAAGCAAGAGATTAAACTATAGATTGTAGGACAGTGAAAATTTCTAAAGATCACAGGAACCTTGGTGTGCATATCCACAGACCACGAAAAGTAATTGGGCATGTAGATAAAGTGAATAAGGAGGTAACAAAACAGAAATTGCTGGCAAAGCTCAGCAGGTCTGGCAGCATCCGTGAAGGAAATAACAGTTAAAGTTTCGGGTGCGGTGACACTTCCTCAGAACTCTTGATTAAGAAGGTATATGGGATGCTTGCCTTTATTAGCTAAGGCACAGCATACAAGAGGGAGGTAATGGTGGAACTGCATAAAACATTGGTAGGCCAGCTGTATGCAGTTCTGGTCACCACATTATAGGAAGGATACGATAGCTCTGGGTGCGAGTTTGCTCGCTGAGCTGGGAGGTTAGTTTTCAGACGTTTCGTCACCATTCTAGGTAATATCAGTGAGCCTCTGACGAAGCGCTGGTGTTATGTCCCGCTTTCTATTTAAAAATGGAAAGTGGGACATAACACCAGCACTTTGTCAGAGGCTCACTGATGATGTTACCTAGAATGGTGACGAAATGTCTGAAAACTAACCTTCCAGCTCAGCGAGCACTCGCATCCAGAACTTCAACCTGAGCTACAAATCTTCTCAAAACTCGCTAGGATATGATAGTATCAAAAGGATGCCAAAAAGTTGTGTCAGGATGCTGTCTGGTCTGGAGGATCTGAGTTATGAGAAAAAGTTGGATAGGCTGGGGTTGCCTTTCTTGAAGTGGCAAAGGTTGAGTGGTTACCTGACTGTACTGTATCAGATTGAGCGAAGTAAATAGGTGGGGAACAGAAGGCATTTTCCAGTAGTAAAGCAGTCAACAACCAGAGGGAATAAATCTAAGGTAGAAGGTACAAGATTAAGAGAGTTCAGAAGAAACGTTTTAGTATACAATTTTAGTCAGATAACGTATTAAAGAAAGCCAAATTTTATGAGGAGTTTTAACAGCGATCTAATATGGTCTGTTCTCATCGCTTAGTTACCGCAATTATTTTTCCACTACATCGACCTCTGAGGTCCATATGCAAAGTGGCTTCCCGAACAAAATGCCAACATGAAACATTTGAGTAGGTGCACAGCCATACAACCTAGAGGGAACACCACTCAACGATTCAGTGATTTCTAAAATAATGCCCATAATCTGTGGGAACCTTAACAATGTACCATTGTGGAGGAACAGAAATTTACTGACTGCTGACTGCTGACTTCCAAATTTCTGGATTTCAGTTTAACTTTGCATTTGCAAATATCAGAACTTGTTGACAGTTTCACACAGTATTGACAGCAATCACTAACCATTCAAGTTCTAATTAAAAACTTTACTGAAAGTTTTATAAGACAATATACTCAATAAGTTCAAAAAATGAAAGATACAACTTTTTCACGATTAGCTAAATTCTTAATTTAGATGTGAAATTTCACTTTTCAATGACAAAATTGCAGTTAGAAATATTTTCCACAAAGCAATTTGTGGTAAAAGCATAGTGCCTCAGAGGCCAAAGCCTGCAACTACATATGTCTGAAATAGATAAACCTCATAACAACACATAAACTAAGCTTATATATTAATCGCCATATGAAAGTGGGTTTTCACTGCTGAACACATGAAATGTGACACCAAGGTGTTACACACTGTCCTTTTACAGTGGAAGATACTATGGTATCCAGAAGTCTACCAGAGTGATGTTAAATGCCTTATTAGCATGTACAAGTCGGACTAATACAGTGTAGTTGGGAGCCCTCAACTTAAACTATGCTACTATGCAAGATTTTCAGCAAGGGAAGAAAGGCAGGGGCTGCAAGATCCATAAGCCAGGAATTTAGTAGTACTTGTGGGCCAGGAAGAGTGCTTGCTTCCTGCCTGCAAAAAAAGATTCGAGTCCCCTGCAAATGCAACCTCAATCTCGACCCCAAACTTTCAAAGTCACGCAATGTCCTTTTACCCTACATACACCTCAACCGACAAGCAATTAATTAATTAATAGTACAACCCTGCCTTGTTTTTGATATTACTTCACCCATGTACATAATAGGGCCCAGAGGTCTTTGCCACAATCAGGGATTCAATTTAGGATAGGCCTACAGGTTAGAAGTTATGAAAATGGCTGCATCTATGCACCAAATTAATGAAGATATTAGATTCAGCAATACATAAAAGCTCCTGCAATAAGGAAATAAATTCAAAAATATTGAGCTAAATGCACGCACAGCTCTCCTTCAAACAAGAACCAAAAAACTGCAAGATTATAACTACTCAGAGATAATAGGAAGAGCTGATAACAAGATGTAGAGCTGGATGAACACAGCAGGCTAAGCAGCATGAGAGGAGCAGGAAAGCTGAGGTTCCGGGTCTGGACTCTTCTTCAGAAATGCTACTGCAACTTTAACTTATTAACTCCCAGTTAGTTAGCAGTCTTAAGGCATAGTAAGGATTAAACAAAAATTCTGAAATCAGCAATCACGGAAGTTCAAGTACAGTATCAAATTCCGCTTCAGATGTAAGTACTTAGCAAAGATAAATGTGGAATGGCACAAACATGTATTTAACACAGTTCAGTTATTTTTATTGAAACATGAACTATCAATGCTTAACTCCTTATATTTCTAACAATTTCTCTCAAAATCCAAGTCTGAACTTGAATATCTAATCTTTGGAATTGTCATGGATCAAAGAATTTTTCAAAAGATGGCATTAAGCACTGGTTCTGTGTTATTAAGCACAATAAAAGGAAAGGACAGAGATTCACCCCCCCGTTTCCTCCAAATAACCACCTCCTAATATTGAACAAACTAGAAACAGAAACAGCATTCTCCTGTACAATTTATTTTTCACTTTAAGGAGGCAAACAAATAAATTATTTGCCTTACTGGAACAGAAATGTTGAAAAATAAAAAGATGAATACTGTGTTCCTTGATGACAAATGCAGTGACACAACATGAACCAACTTTGAATTGACAAACTAATCAATATTTTACACAAAATTCTAAAATGCAATTATTGGTTGCAACTGATCATTTTATTTTCTGTTCACAATTTGAATTCATATACATTGCACTTACCATACAGGCTTCCCTGGCTGGTCCTACTGATGGATCTTTCTCGACAACAGTTTTATAGTCTTGCAGTGCTTCATCGAGTTTTTCAATTTTCTCATACAACTCTGCCCTTCTTAGTATTGCACGTATGTAATTGGGATTTAACTCAATCGCTAAAAGTTTAAAAAATATTCATCAAAATAATATAAACCACAATTCAAATTGTTCAGTTCCAAGAAAATAAGGACAAAAAAGGCAAGTGGAAGTATATTTTTAAAAGGTTGTAAAATCCAAGATACTAATCTTGTTTTATCTGACGATTTATGATCTCAGAAAATAATTTAAACATAAATTTTACCTTTGGTGCAATCAGCTATGGCTTCTTCCTTATTATCCTGGAATAGAAACAGCATCACGAGAACAGTGATTTAATTAGAAAATATGTTTCACAAACTCTTCTGTGCAAGTTAATTGCACTTGAACAACACCTGTGAATTTCAAAGCAGAATTTTTCTCGATTTCTTTCTGCCAAATCTGAATTGCAGAACACAAAATAATTAAAACTTTAATTTGGAGACTGCAGGATCTAGGTCACTACTTGATATTACATTATCCAGCAATATGCATGTGACATATGCTGGCCTTTCATTAGAAAAGATATTTATTTTACCACAGAAATAGAAAATATTACAAAGAACTTATAAAACAAAAACAAGAATCCATAATTTCTTCATATCCAAAATAGCAAAATGAACTCATTCTATTACAAAGGACTGATATGTTACATTCTCAGCAGGCCTGTGTCCATTTCCTAGATAAATGCGAATGCAGTTGGCCAGGCTGCGCAACACCAATGTTTTTATATTACAAGCACAAACTGAATGTTGCATTTTCACTTGTTCCTTGTGGTAGTATGATGGATAAATTTACAAGAATGGATTTAAATCTAATGAAAAGATCAACTGTTTCCCCATGTCAAGAGCAGGATGATGAGTAGCTGCATCTTTTTGTGGTTAAATGACTTGTCAGTAATTACCATTAGATTCACAAGGAGTAGTTAATGGAGTTCATGTAGTTGACATCATTGGAATTATAATTTAATAAGAATTAGTGAAATTGGACATTGTCGCTAGCTTAAATTTAATATAGGACTGAATCATTAGTCCACTAGAGTCAGAGATGGACAGCACAGAAACAAACCCTTCAGTCCAATTCACCCACGCCAACCAGAAATCCTAAATTAATCTACTCCTGTTTGCTAGCATTTGGCCCATTGTCTCTCTGAATCCTTCCTATTCACATACCTACTCAGATTCCTTGGAAGAAAACCTAATTTGTCCATCAAATCCTAGTACAATGACTAAAAATTTATTTGCAGTGACTTTCTGGTACACAAGTATTTATGCTGGAAAAAGAAATGGAGAAACTGTAGTAACAAATATGGTTAAGCCAGTGTGACCAAATCACAGAATTTTATCTCACAACTGCCCAAAAATTCCACTTAGCAAACAGTAACATAACTGAAGAAATAGGATGTTTGTTAAATGAACCAAAGAACCAGGAAGAACCAATTATTTTACAAAAATTTATGCACAAGTCACTGGTTGGAGGTGCTGGTATCTGATCAGTCGTTACAGCCAAGGTGCTTGCAAATAAAATATTTTATCCTTGTTGTTCAAAAACATATGTCATCTGATTTCTTGGAGGAAAACTGTTAAAATCCTTGTGAAACAGACATCAACAACTTACATTTTTATATTTCAAAAAGCAACTGGACTTCTAATATTAAATAAAGCAGTCAGCAAAGTCTACAAGTAGGTGCCTGTCAGAGAAGATTCAGACAGCAGAAGTTAAAACATTAAAATGACAAGATACATCATGCCAAATTTATTTCTATACAAATCTGAACATGTTTGGCTTCACCCAACTCCACTCAATTTGCAAACATTACTGGTCATTGATGATGCCAAGCAAATCTCAACTCATTGTCCGAGTAGGCGATAGTCTAGTGGTATTATCATGAAACAATTAATCCAGAGAGTCAGGTAATGTTTTATGGACAAATCCCACCACAGAAGAGATGGTGTAATTTGAATTCAATAATAATCTGGATTTAAGATGACTGCCATTTGTCAGGAAAAACCCACCCGGTTCAGTAATGTCCTTTAGGGAAGGAAATTTGCTGTCCTTACCTGGTCTGACCTACATGTAACTCCAGACCCTCAGCAATGTGGTTGACTAAAATGCGTTCTGGGCAATTAGGATTGGACAAAAACTGCTGGCTTAGCTATTCATCCATATCCCATGAATGAATAAAATAAAAGCAAGAAACCTGTTCATTGCGTCAATTTGCTACAAACAGAGCACTGCTTCCTCAAACAGGTAATGTTTATGTGAAGTCAACAAATTTGTCCTGCAGAACAGTTTAACGGATTAACAAGAGGCATGCTTACCTGTTTCATTCTTGCAGCAGCACGATTGGAATAAAGGATAGACCTGTCCTTCTGGTAATATGCTGGACAAACACCAAGAGCTTCTGTATAAGAGTTCTCAGCTTCTGTATACTCTTAAGTAAAGTCAACATGGGTATCAGGTTAGTTTATGGCTATTCTCTACTAAAGGTGCAAAACAATTTAAGGAAAAATTGGGTGTGCAGAAGGGATCCAACTTGCAAACTTTTTTCAGTGACAAGGAATAGTGGATGCCTGGCAACATGATGCAATTCCATAATGATTAATCATTTATCAGTCTTCCAAATTATTAGTCAGAGTAATTTAACACTTGCTGGAAGCTACACATTCACATGCAAGACCCAGTCCTTTACAAACAGCAAGATTATGCCCAGGCATTGCAACTTCCTCAATCAAACACAAGCTGGCAGACGGCTATTCCCGAGGGTACACTGTCCATGACAATATCTTGACTATTCAGAGTGCGCATGCCACCCAATCGTCCTTTTTTTTGCCATGCAGTGCAAGCTGTTGCTCTCCATGAAATCTGGCATTCTTGTATCTGTCCTGATGAGAAGTTAAAATTTTTTGATAGAATGTCTCTTTCTTTCAGCAGTAAATCAAAAATCGATTGCCATTACAGGAGATATTTCCACCAAAAGACTTTGATTAAAGAGCAGTTTCAATATTCCAACCTTTTGTATTGTTTAATATTTAATTAACCACTTTCTAAGCTACTGACTTGGATATACTTACTGTGCAACACAATAATGTGCTGAAATCCTCTAGTTGCATCTAGTTGTTTATTTTTGTGCACTGAGAAATCCTGCACATTATATCATGCTCGTACAGCACACCACCAAATTTGTTTTATAATCCCAGATGAGCCCCTAATTGGTTAATATATGGTTAGATACCAGTAACATTTCTGTTTAGAGTAGACAGAAGAACTTGAGATACTTGAGATTCAGGGGTCTTACAAAAGAGAATAAAGCATTTTGGACAAACAATACTGTAAAAGTCAGAACAATAACATATTCCAAATACATATACAGCATATTTTTAATACTGAGAAATGAACATGTGATAAACCTTGGTAATATATTGTGAACTCTCACTCCCACAGAACACATCTAATAGCAAATGCAACCAAGACAGATCCCACAACTTATTTTTAACTTTTCAGACACTAAAGATATGGTGGGTCATCAAATTTCGCTGAACTTCGTAATGGATTACAATTCATCATTTTTGCAAGCTGGCCTTGAAACCCTCTCTCAAGAAATGCACTATCACTGACGGCCTCAACAGCAGCTCCTGTCCTGGTTGATTTCCCTCCTGCTCCAAGTTCATGCTCCCCTGGACTCAAGATGCACTTCAGTAAAAAAAAAAGCATATTTCTAGCTCTTCATCAGTTTGCTTCACTAAGTCAGGTCTGCCTTCAAGATCCAATTCTGCTCAGCTACTTCAGGCAAACACTACTCGAGCTTTTCAATTCCTCACTCTCTAGGCTGCAATGATGCATTAATGATTGCAGGCCTCTTTCAAACCCTCACAGCATTCCCCAATATACAGTAAGCAACCACTCTCCTTTCATAGCTCCCTAGGACTTCTAAGTCTCGACACCAACTCTTAGCCGCCTTTAGTTCCTAAATCATTTTGTTGAGTTAATTCTAAAAGCAAAGAGCCAGACTCCTGAGTCACCCTAGATAGAATCTGTGCAGTTCAGGTGCTGTCCCTACAGTTCAGCTAACTGCCACTCTCCTAAAAAAATTTTTCTCTGTCTTCAACTTCAACACTGGAATTGTTTTCAGTCACACTTGAGCTGCTCCAAATGTCCTCCTGAAAACCTTGCAAAAACCACCTCAGAACATTTGGAATTGAGTGTACCGTAAATGCTACACTTCGCAAAGTGTACTTGCTTATTCAGTATATGAAAAAACAGATGATTTCATTATTATTTCAAATCCTCATACTTTGGAAAATTTAGGAGCAAACTTTTATTCTCAATTGGAGTTTGAATTCAGAATGTTACATCATATATTACCTGTATATTAAGAGTGCATGGAATGTAAAACTTCAGAAACCTCTTTACAAAGAATAATAATTGGAACTCAAAAGTTCAGGAGAAGCATTATTGATGGCACTTGAAAGACAGATTAAAAAGATTGATATTTGGAAATTTTCAAAAACGGATAAGAGTAAGTAAGATAGAAGTATTTAAAGAAAACTTTCCAGAGTGTAAGAATCAAATGAACAGAGGGGATATACAAAAAGACAGAGCTGAATAAAATTGAAGAGATTACAGGAAGCAAATTTTACATGTGGGCTTAGATTATGACAAGGATTCAATTTTGGATCCTTCTTCATTAACATGATGATGATCATTGGCAAGGCCAACATTTAATACCTAACTCTAACTGCCCATGTAGTGGTGGGGAGTCACTTTATTGATCTGCTGCAGTTCCTATGGTGCAGATTTTTCCACAGTGCTGTTGGGGGAAGGAGTTTTAAGATTCCAATATATCAATAGTGAAGGACTGCCAATGTATTTTGAAATCAGTATGCTACCTGACTTGAGAAGAACTTATAGGACATGGGGTTTCCAACCATCTGAAGCTTTGGTGCATTGCTGAAGAGCATTTTGTACAAGTACCTACTGCTGTCACTGTGCACCCATGATAGTGCAAACTAAATCTTTAAGGTGATGAAAACAGATAAAATAGGTTGACTTGCTTGGGATGGTTGGAGTTTCTGGAGATTGACGTAGCCACGCCAAGCTAGGCAAGTGAAATATATTTTTCAGACTTGCGCATGGTCAATAGTTTTGGAGAGTCAAGAGATGAGTTACCCGCTATAGAATTCCCAGCCGATACCGGTGCAGTCACGGTATTCACACGCTGAACTAGTCGAATTTCTGATCGATGGTCTCCGCCCTGGTACTGATGGTAGAGATTTCGATGATACTACAAAACCTTATTTGGCTCTCTTTGAACTAGTAAGTGAAGGTTAGAATGACTGCTGTTGACAGGATTTGAATGTGACGTCAAAAAACCTAGCAAAATTCAATGCCATGTGCATTGTGGAAAACTTTCTATTGGTTAGAATGATAGTTTGCAAAAGGGAAAATGGTAGCTCCCTTATTGATCCTCTCAGCCAGAGGACACCTCTACGTGATTTCTCAGGATCATGACTAAGACACATCCACATTCAGCTGCTCCACCAGTAATCTCTTCTTCATAAAGTCAGAAGTGGATGTTTGTTGATTCCACTTGTAAATCTTCACATCTGTGACTGCACGTAGCAAGATCTGAACATTCAGGCTTGGACTTGTACATGCTGTGTAACATGTATGGAATGCAAGAATCAGGCAATGACAATTTTCAATCAACAGCAGTCATTCTAACCTTCCCATACCAGTACACAGAGAGCCAAATAAGGTTGTCAAGATTCCACCAAGAACATAAATGGTTTGTAAGCTGCAATTTAAGAAGGGGAGTATTAGAAGGCAAAGAGACATTGAAATAATTGAATTCCGAGGCAATGATGCTGTGGTTGAGACTTTCCAGCGACAGTGTGAACGAGGATCATGTAAAGATAGAATGGAGCACTGCCAGAGGTAGAAATCTTGGCAGTGACAAAAATATTGAGCTTGAAACTCAACTGAAAGTCATTAGTGACTGTACACAATTGAATGCAGTCTCAACGTTAGCAGTATTTATGAGGTGCTGTTTTAATATCTATAAGTTGTAGATACTTTGTCTGAACTGAATTGGTAAAAGGACGGTTTTAGAATGAAAACCCGAGGAAAGAACTACTGTACTTTTAAAAAGTTAGCTATTGAAACTGTGTGTTGTGTTTACATTGTTGCTTTGTTCAAGCAATGGGGGAAAGATGCTTGTACATGGCTTGGCTCTTGGGAGTACACTAGATTTCACAGAAACAGGTTGCTGGTTGGTCTGTGGAGTAGCGACCAGTTATGAGCACCAAAGACCATCTGCCTGACAACAATTATCTGATTAGCTCCTGGCTGGCTTAACAGGTTGTAGATGTGAACAATACTGGCAGAAGTCTCTCATCTGTTTAAAGGGCAGATGGTGTTCTATTTCTCTCCCCCCAGTAAAATATCTAAAGCCTGAAGAAAACAGGTTCATTTTCTCCCACCAGTTGCTGTAAGCTATTGTTTCTAACCATTAAATCTGAAACGTTACAATTCATATTTATGATTTATAACTGTCTCCACGAAGTGAGAACCTATAGGGAAAAAAGTTAGAGACTTAAAGAACTTGGGAAACAAACTGAACATTACTTAAAATCCTGAGGGTTGGAGTTTTTAAAACTGTTTCTTCAGTATCCTGTTCAGTCCACCATAACATCAATGTTTTTGCTTGTGTTTCTATCTCTTCATGTGTAAGGTGGCGGCAGAAGTTGATCACGCAGCTAGGTGGTTAGCACTGCTGCCTCACAGCATCAGGGACCTGGGTTCAATTCAACCCTCAGGAGACATCTGTGTGAAATTTGCACATTCTGCCTGTGTTTGCATGGGCTTCCTCCAGGTACTTTGATTTCCTTCCATGAGTCCAAAGATGTGCAGCTTAGGTGAATTGGCCATGGGAAATCGCCCATAGCATCCAGGGACATGCAGGTTAGGTTGATTAGCCATGGGATATGCAGGGTTACGAGTACTGGATAGGGATTTGGTCTGGGTGTGACGCTCTTCAGAGGGTCGGTATGGACTTGATGGGCCTAATAACCTACTTCCACATTGTAGGGATTCTGTAGTTAGAGTTTTAACAAGTATAATTCGATGTCAACAGTTCATAGTTGTTTACCTGTGATTGGAACATATTTATTTGCAATAATTAGCTGTTTCTGTTAATTACAGAAATCTGGTCCATATTTTCCATTAAGCTGGTTTTACCCAAACAGTAAATTGGGAACTTTTCACACTTTGATTAAATTTTTAACTTTTGCACAACTTTATGCATTGCAGTGTTATATCAGTGCACTACCCCAATAGGCATAACAAAGTAAAATGGAGCAAAAAAAAATTAGAGAAGATTTGCTGCTGCTGCTCCTGCTCAAAACCATGGTGAAAAATCAGCTGGGGTACTCTGTACTGTTTTGGTCTCCTTATTTGAAAAAAATAGGATATGACTGCATTGAAATCAGTTCAATAAAGCAGAGAAAATTCACTCAATTTATTCCTGGAATGAACGCTTACCTTATGAAGGTAAGTAGAAATAGTTGGGCCTACATCCACTGGAGTTAGAAGAATGAGAGGTAATTTAAAACATACAAGATCCTGAAAAACTTTTGAATGGTGGATACCAAGAGGTTATTTTCTCTTGCCAAGGAGACTAAAACTTAGGGATGCAATTTAAGAACAACAGGTATTGTCCCAGAGATAATGGGAACTGCAGATGCTGGAGAATTCCAAGATAATAAAATGTGAGGCTGGATGAACACAGCAGGCCAAGCAGCATCTCAGGAGCACAAAAGCTGACGTTTCGGGCCTAGACCCTTCATCAGAGAGGGTCTAGAGATTGTCCCAGAGAGTTTTTAGTATGCAGAATTCTCTTCTCCAGAAGGCAGTGGAGGCTGGGTCACTAAAGGCATTTAATTTTTGATGGAGACAAGGCAAAGGTTATGTAGGATCAGATAGTAAAGTGGGGTTGAGTCCATAACCAGATTAGCCATGAACTCAGTGAATCATAGAACAGCTTGGAAGGCCAAATGACTTACTGCTCGAGTACTAGATGTAAACATTGCTATCAAGAGCAAACGCAGGGACAAAGAAAGCACTTGGGAACAGCAGAGAGAAAACGTTTGGGAAAAGTGTATTCTGTTTCAGCTACCAATCAGGGAAATATTGATTTTTACTCTCAACAACCCCTTCAGTCGCAATATCAATAGACTAACAGGTAACACGGCTAAATTGATAAACATTAGTGAATGAAACTATTTTCAATTTCTCTGAATCATGGCCATGTTGAGTTAAATGACCATTATAGTTGTTTAACCTAAATATACTTGAGACTAAAACATGCCAGAAAACAAACTTACCTCCTTTTTTAAACTGGCCATTTCCTACTTCTTTCAATGTTAGACTCGCCTCTTGCCTTCGCTGCAAAACAGAATGTTGGTGAGAGTCTAAAAATCCAGGGTATGAATATACGGTGCAGCATTTCCAAGCACAATGCCGTAACATGAAAAGTGTTCAATTCTACACACACACACCCCTTCAGGTCCTATACCACCACCAACCTACATTTTTGAATATCCTTATAGGATTAAAGGTTTTGAATTCTAGTCTTATCATATATTTTGTTCATGGTAATCACTGTTGTATAAACAAAAAACCCATTGCAGACTTCAGTTACTTCACATACCAGAACTTAGACATCTTCTAAATTTTGTCACTGAACATTTGTCAAGAACGTACTGACAACTAAAAGGTCTTACATCTGGGGACTCTGCATAGACCTGAGTTCAAATTCTAAGGTTGATTAAAAATATCTGTATAAGGTGCTGTATATCAAATTGACTATGTTCTCAGTTCACTCTATCCTCCAAAACCAGCAGCCTTACATTAAACAACACAAAGTGCTAAGTTTTAGAATTCTTTGACTCATGGACAAATATTGTACATTTAGCCCAACAGCAATCATCTGGGAGCAGTTCATTTATTAGTCTTCAAAATAGTGGGCTAGAGATTCCAAATTTCGTATACTTCAACTTTAAAAAAAAAAATTCATGCGACGTGGCCATCACTGGCTTGGGCAGCATTTACTGCCCATCCCTTGGCGCCCTCAAGATGCTGGTGAACTGCCTTCCAGAAATGCTGCAGTCCACATGCTACAAGTATACCCACAATGCCAAGACGGAGAGAATTTAAGGATCTTCCCAAATAACACAGAAGGAACAGCAATATATTTCCAAAACACCTGTTGTTTTGTTTTCTCAACCTAATACATTCAAATTTTTAAAGGTTTTACTGAACTTTAAAAAGCAGAAGAAAAATAAAATTTTGGTATGATTCCTCCATATAGGATATAGATTTCGTTTCATTGGGCTATTTTGATGCAGCTGAACCCGAAATCTTCCGGTCTAAACATGACTTTAATAACCACTGATAGCGAGTTTTGAGAAGATTTGTAGCTCGGGTTGATGCAAGTTTGCTCGCTGAGCTGGAAGGTTCGTTTTCAGACATTTCATCACCATTCTAGGTAACATCAGTGAGCTCCAGTGAAGCGCTGGTGTTATGTCCCGCTTTCTATTTGTGTTTAGGTTTCCTTGGGTTGGTGATGTCATTTCCTGTTCTTTTTCTCAGAGGGTGGTAGATGGGCTCCAAATCAATCTACCACCCTCTGAGAAAAAGAGCAGGAAATGACATCACCACAGGAAATGACATCACCAACCCAAGGAAACCTAAACACAAATAGAAAGCGGGACATAACACCAGCACTTCATTGGAGCTCACTGATGATGTTACCTAGAATGGTGATGAAACGTCTGAAAATGAACCTTCCAGCTCAGCTAGCAAACTTACATACATAAACCAATGATCTTTGCTACACCTAATCAAGATAAGCGAATACAGTTCTACACCATTACTAGAGACCGCCTATTTCTAACTGTATCATTGCTCAATTCCACCACTACCTGATAACACAAAACCCTCATCCATGCCTTGTTGTCTCTAGACTTGATTATTCCAAATACCTCCACATTTTACCCCGCACTAACCTGAGGTCATCCAAACTTCCAGTACCCACACCTCCACCTACAGCATGCTCACCTATCACTCCATCCAATCACTCAACTAACCTACATTAGTTTTCACTTAAGCAACACTTCAATTCCAAAATTACAATTCTTTCCACACCTCTCATTAATCTCACTTCTCTATAATATTAATCTCCTCCAGCTCTACAACTGTCTGAGATATCCGCATTGCTCTAATTTTGGGCTTAGTTAAATGCATCACCTCTGACAGCCATGTCTTCACTTGCCTGAACCCTAAGCTCTAGAATCCTCTCTTACTTTCCTACTTCACACTCTCACATATTTAAACCTAAGCCTTACCAAGCATTTAGTCATCTGCCTCGATATTGCCAAATGTGGCACAAGGTAATATTCAGATGTATAATGCCCATTAAGTGCTTTGGTAGGTCTTACGTTAAAGTACTCTTATTGAAAGTTACTGAATATATTCTATTTTGTAGCACTTTAATTTTAATTCCACACCTCCTACTGCAGCAATCGTTCTCTTCCCTATGCAAATGTTCACTATTTATCTTTCAAAGGGTATGCCTCTTGGTCTTTGCTATTTGTAAATTCAGTTTTACATCATTATAACTTGAATTCCATATGAGAATGGTTTAACTTGTTAGCTAAACTAATCTGTACCACATCCCAATTGAAAACAGCAGTACTTTTTCTAGCACTCCCTTGCTCTCTCTTCTTACCAATTCTATTGGAACATTTCTACATTTTATTCTCCAGTTGTGAATTATACTAAAATGCTAACCATATCTTCCCTTTACAGGAGCATATTAATCTATTGCATGTTTCAAGTGTTTTTTGGTTTTCCTTCATATTTGATTTGACTCTTCACCCATTGTTGGGAAAGCATGGTTCTAATATAATTTAACAGCAAGAGAAATGGAGATTATGCACAATTCTTTGATCAATGGGAAGAGGCAAGCTGAGAAAAGAAGAATGGGAAGAGGCAAGCTGAGAAAAGAAAAAGATAAATAACTCCAAATGCAAAACAGGTGAGAATAACGAGGATGCTTGATGCAGGAGTGAACTATAGTAAGTAGAAACTGAATGATACAGGCAATGCTATGAAATGGATCAGTCAAGTACATGGATTTCAAGATAGGCTTTTTTTTGCTGGAATAGGAAGCACAAAATAGGTGAATAAGAAAGAAATAAATATTCACAATAAAAAGAAATGGCATTATCAACTGGATGCCCTGCAAATAACAGATCGTAAATTACTCCAATGTTAATCACATCAGTGCCAACATTTAAAAATGCAGTCTGGCAATCTCGGATTCCTTCAGAAGCAAAAGGATGCACTAGAATCAATTTATGGAGCACTTGAATTGGATGATTCCACCATTTATGGCTTTGAAGAAGGAATATTTGAAACAAAATGCATCACTGGCAAAGGATATTATTGGGGCATTAAAATATAGAATCTCTTAAACAGATATTGTTTAACAGGTATTGAATACAAATATAATGCATAAAAGTAAATTTAAATTTTGTAGCTATGGATATTTTGTGATCTTCCAGAACTGTGCACGTGGGGAACAGATTCCATAATTTGCAGCTTAACTGAAGGTTTGGAACACAAGTGCAGATGGAAGACTGAAGCCTAATACCTTCTGAAATCTTGGGACTTTGGAAATGCCAGCTTTCCCACGCAAATTATACAGGATTTCAAATTAGGTAAGGCCACTGGAATTTTGCTAAAATTTTAGAAAAGGGGACTGAATATTTACAATGGGTTTGTGTGCACTTGTGGATTAAATGAGTCTGATGCCAGACAGACTGGTCAAGATTTTTCAGAGGGTTTTATTAACATAACTTATAGACCAATCAGTCCTTCCACCCTGCTTCACCATTTGATCAGATCATGGCTAACTTGTGGCCTCAACTCCACTACTGTCTACCCTCTACTCCTTTGAATTATCAGAGCTCTCAATTACTGTCGCTCGGAATCTGACTACAAGGTTAACACTTAGCACAATTACACATTAAGACAGGAAACAAAGTCCATATTCAGTGCACTGCCACAAATGACACCATCCCATTCCATCCAGGCCAGCATCCAGAGAATTCACTTATGTAGAAACAAATTTCCTTTCCTCCTCTGACACTGCTACTATTCACTCCATTAAAATATTACATTTTATTCAAAAAGATGTAACTGAGGTTTTAAAGCAATAGGTGATGTGATTTTAGTGCTGTTTATTTCCTCGTTGTTACTTTTGGGAATTATTTCATGTGACTGGTGTGATGACAATATCACAGGTCCACACCAGGAATCCATATTGAAGAACACTACAATCCACAAACACAATAAAGCTAAAGAAATGTTTTATGCTTTACAATAGGAGAAATGGAACATAAAATTAATGATGTTATACTTTAGTTATGCATGGGATTGGTAAAATGACATCCCAAATGCAATCACAGATACTTCTCAAATTCTTGTTCAGTTTTAGTTTCCTTATTTAAGGAAGGATGTAAAATGTGCAAACGTCACCACTAGAATGTTAACTCCAAGTGCTGGTTGTCTCTGAGGAATCAAAAGTTAACAGAAGTAGATGGGAATACGGAATTCAAAACACTAATGAATCAGACATTACTTTGGTGAATGGTAGAGCAGTCTCCAGGATCCAAATGGTCTACCTCTGGTCCTATTTTTACAATCTCATTATAAAGCTCACTAGATCTCTGAGGCTCTTGTCAAATAGAATTCCTATAATATAGAAACAGGCCATTTGGCCCATCCAGTTCACTGACCCTTGAAGAGAATCCCAACCAGACCCAACCCGATCCCATAGCTCTGTATTTCCCAGGGCCAAGCCACCCAACCTGCACATCGTTGGACTGCGGGAGGAAACTAGAACACCTGGAGGAAACACATGCAGACAGAGGGAAAATATGCAAACTCCACACAGATACTTGAGGGTTGAACGAAACACAGGTCCCATGGAGCTGTGAGACAGCAGTATTAAGTGGAGAGTCACTTTTCCTTGAGGTCTGCACCTACTACCAATGCGGACATCAAATTTCATGCTATTGTCACAGCCCAATGCATAATGTATTGAGATATACAGCTGTAATTATGGACTGTTGGCAACTGTATAGGAAAATGACACACAAAACTTTACTTATATCTGGATTTCAGAACCTGAACCACATCAGCACAGAAATACCGTAATGCAAATTAGATGATAAAATAAAAATAATGTGCTTTATATTCACAAAATTGGAGACCAGTTTGAAATTCAAAACAATTTTTCTGATGAACTCAATTCACATGTATTACCTTCTTTTCTTCTTCAGGCATTTCTTTTTCCAGTTCTCTTAAATATTCTTCATCTAACTCAAACTTTTTGGTTTCTTTTATTTCAG
The DNA here is from genome assembly GCF_030684315.1 of Stegostoma tigrinum. NCBI lineage: Eukaryota > Metazoa > Chordata > Chondrichthyes > Orectolobiformes > Stegostomatidae > Stegostoma > Stegostoma tigrinum. The sequence goes on from NC_081366.1 coordinate 56,800,561, forward strand.
AATCATCCTCCAGCTCTAAATGTGTCACAGCATCTTCTGTGTCCACAAAACTATCAGTCTCCAGTGATTCTGTACATTCAAAGAAGCGCTCTTCTGTTATCTCTTCGTCATCAACGTGAGCAGATCGTTGCTTCTCAGCATTACCAATGGCTCCTAATATTTCATGCTCCATAGGTGTTAGCCTGTGTGAAGTTGACTCACAACTTAGATGCCCTGACGATGGTTTCTGTGTCTCTCCCTCACCATCTGAAACTTTTAAAGCAGTGCCCAATTTCTCAGAAAGTTTGGTGTCCTCTGATTCCCGATCCATTTTCTGTTCTGATTCATTGAATCAAAAAGAAAACAAGAGCATATCACAACTGAGGTAATTATGATGTATAGTTAACTGTGTAGAGATAGAACCATATAAATACACAGCATGGAAGATGTTTCAGTGGAGTCATACTCAAACTTACTTTGCTTGATGAGGAGCTGACTTTGAATGGTGCCATAATCCAAAATGAACTACATTAATAGAAATCTTTTTACAAATGGTCCTCATACATTTTAATTTTAAAGCTATGAACTCCTGCACATTTTAAACTATCTGTTCTCATCACAGCTCTCCCTTCCAATGTTGAAAAAAGACAGGGAGAAATACTTTTCATTAGTAGTCAAACAGATTTGAGAAAAGTACATAGAGACATCAAACTCGGCTGTGTTGCATTCTTTCAGCTTAGATGTTAAACAGTGATCCTGACTGCATTTTTATATAAGAATGCACAGTCACAAGGGACTATTCAAAGAACAGGGAAGCACTACCTGACTAACATTTATCACTTGATCATCATCTTGAAAAATTAATCATTTCTCTCACTCTTACACAGTCATAAAGCATGGAAACAGACCCTTCAGTCCAACCAGTCCAGGTCGACCACAATCCCAAACTAAAATAGTCCCACCTGCCTGCACTTAGCCCGTATCCCTCCTAACACTTCCCATTTATATGCCTAGCCAAATGTGTTTTAAATACCTCTCAAACTGTTTAGAGATCTTAACTCTCCAACGCTTCCCAATTGGTTATTTAGAATGTACACAAAAGAACTGTACCAAAAGCATTTAAGTTTCTCCATATGGATTCTGTCTCAATGCAATCCCAAGGATATCATTGTATTCTCACATTGTGGTAGACTCCCTTTTATTAATACTGGCCTTTGGTCTCAGCCACTAGATCATCTTGTATGTTTAAATCTAATCACTGATTACTGGTAAACAATTAGACAGAGTTGCAAAAATAGTCAGGAATGAGAGTCTTTTGTTTGACAAACTTTGATAAAAACAAGTGTCTTTCACATTTTTACATATTATAACAATAGCAACACTTCTAAAGCTCTTCATTAACTATGAAACACTTTGTAGAAGTCCAAGGATGCAAAAAGCACTATATAAATGAAATTGCTATCCTTCCGCTGTAAAGTATAGGGTTAGGGTTAAATCTGCAAAGTCCTTCATATTATTTTGCAAATAATGCAAGTAAAATTGGGTAAATTCAGTTTTTCATAATATTCCTTTTAAAAAAGGGAACGTATTACCAGGGATCATTTTGCCTGTATACTCTTAAGGATCATAGTGAGTGGAGCTTTTATACAAGATTTCCATCAAGATTCATCAAATCGAATATTGCTGAAAAGAGATACATTTTGGCAAAACTTTCTCTCTTGCATTCATCAGCACAAATGCAAGAATGCCAAACTTTAAACTGTTTAAATATTAACAGTTCATAAAAAAAAGAGTGGTCTGATTGGTTGGTAAGTTGATTTATTGGCTGAAGCACTAACACAGACAAAGTAGTAGGCAACTAGAGGATCCCCAAGCCTCTGTTGAATCAAATAATTTTCAATATTTGAAAATATTTGTTGCTTGCAGAAAACAGGTCTCTACATGAAAATGCATTTTGCTTCCAGCATGCACAAATGAGCAAATTACAAACTTGGCTGATTATCTGAAATCTATAGTGCAACCATTAGCATACTTGGATTAATAAAGTGTGAAGCTGGGTGAACACAGCAGCCCAAGCAGCGTCTCAGGAGCACAAAAGCTGACATTTCGGGCCTAGACCCTTCATCAGAGAGCTCTCACACTTTATTATCTTGGATTCTCCAGCATCTGCAGTTCCCATTATCTCCAGCATACTTGGACTGTTCAACAAATTCTGTCCAATGTCAGAATCACATCTGAAAGCGCTGTCCTGGATTTTATAAGCATGGTCTGGCTGACAAGTCTGGTCTCTGGCCATTTTAAACAGTCAGACACAGTCTGATTTGATCAATCACTGGACTGTATAGCCTACAAACCCAGTACTGCTGATACAGAAATTCAATGTATGCTGTATTACCATGTAACTACTGATAATGTTATAGTCTTTCATAAACTTAAAATGTGTTACTTCAAAGTATGTCTGCTTATGGTTTATTCAGAGATCAGCACTGACAAAGGTTTAAAACCAAGGAAGTTCGTTGAAAATTTAATCCAGGATATAATATTTGAAGAAAATATTGCCCTGATTGCATACAGCAAGAAAGAACATACAGAAAGACATATCTGGAGCCACAAATTGCTTATCAAAAGTTGAAATATGCACTTGATGGATTTGCAAGCTGCTCCTTTCAATTTAAAATCACCTCAGAGCTCATAGAATAAATCCATTAAGGCCTAAGAGGAATTAGAATCAAACAAACCCCTGCCAAAAATCTACAGTACACAGGCTCTGCTGTTGGCCTAGGTTCCATTTCAGGATATAAATTTACAGGTGTAAACAACTGTGGATCCACGTGCAATAAAGACTAAACCACCAAATTTCAGCAATATTGGTGAAGTGTTTACTCATTTTCTTCCCATGCCTGATCCTCAGGGTAACAGCAATTCCCTGGCCCCTATACAAAAACTCCCACCAATATATTAATCCTATGTCTTCTAACACAGCAAAAATCAAACTTCAAAATTCAATGATTAGTCCAACCTTTAAATACTGAAATGCATTTTTAAAATGTAGAATGTACAATGAATTCATAAGTATTCTATTCACCTTCAGATCTAAAATGTTACATAATTCTTTTCAGAGATCTATTGCTTGTTCAATTTTGTAGTATTCAAAACCTATCAGAAACTAATGGCCCTGAAGGCCGTCTCAAAAGTTGTTTAGAAGGTAAATTAATTTGTATTAAACAGCTGTCAAGCAGTCATTATAAGGTGTCTAGGTTTAAGCCCGCCTGCTCCAGAGGTGTGTAATAACATCTCTGAACAGGCTGATTAGACAAAACAGGATAGGTAGCTGACATTGTACCTACCCCCAAATCTGGGAGATTTGAGATTTGGTCCACTTCCTTTCTGGGTCTTTGGATAATTTTTCCAAAAAGAGAAAGAAGCAAAAACAAAAAAAACCATAGATGCCAGAAAGCTGAAATGTAAAGCATGAAATACTCTTCAGGTGAAAGACAGGGTCACATGCGACTCGAAAGATCCACTTTTTTGTGTGTCCTCTATATGTAGATGCTGCCCATCCCTCGGGGAAGAAACTGGGCTCCTGCCGCTGGGAAGCTGGTTAAGGGCTCTGGGGATTTTGGAAGAAATTGGCAGCGATTTGGGATACTCGTCTCCTCACGGAGAGGAAAGCCGTCGCCTAAAAAACACGTTTCAACGCTGCGAATCCTGATGCCCCTCCCTCCTCGACGAAACAACCACTTTTTCTCCTCCAAGCCAGGCTCACAACCATGACTGAACCCCAACTAACCAGAACGGGCACATTAAACCCGTCACTCACCTGCTCCTCTCCTCAATAACTGCGCATGAACCTGTCCGGCGGAAACGATCTCAACAACCTCCGGCCACACCATCCAATCGAAATGAATGGGTGCTGCCTAGAGGGATGCCGGGGATTGTAGTTCATAGGGTCGATAGAACCGAACGAACCCACCTGCTTGACCTGTCCGTCTTCCCTGGACTGACCTATCCCCTCCCTACCTCCCCACTTATACTCTCCTCTCCACCTATCTTCTTTTCTCCATCTTCGGTCCGCCACCCCCTCTCTCCCTATTTATTCCAGTTCCCTCTCCCCATCCCCCTCTCTGATGAAGGGTCTAGGCCCGAAACGTCAGCTTTTGTGCTCCTGAGATGCTGCTTGGCCTGCTGTGTTCATCCAGCCTCACGTTTTATTATCTTGGATTCTCCAGCATCTGCAGTTCCCATTATCACTAAACATTGCAGAGTTCTGAGGAAGGGTCACTAGAGCTGAAATGTTAAGACAGATGCAGCCAGACCTGCTGAACTTTTCCAGTAATGTGTATTTTTGTTCCCGATTTACAGTTCCTTTGGTTTTTACACATGCAGCGATTTGTGCAGTAAGAAGCATGCACGTTTAGTATTCCGCATCCGCTCCCACAAACCATGACATAAACAATTCACCCTCCACACGCCCTCTGTCGGCGAAGTCTGATTTCAGCTCTTGCTTGCAGCCTTGCCGCCAACTTGTACAGGAGGAAGTCCGCAGGTCTGGAAGTCATACAGAAACAAAAACAAAAGTTGTTAGAAAATCTTAGCAGATCTACCAGCATCTATGATAATAAGTCAGAATTAACGTTTCAAGTCCAATGACCCTTCTTCAGAACTGATTGTAGCCTGGAGAAGGATTTTTTTAACGCAGGTATGAGTTGGCGGGAGGGTAAGAGTAAATAATAGATGGAGATTCTGACTCCAGCATCCGCAGTTCTTGCTATCTGTGAATGACTGAAAACCATACCGCAAATCTTCTTCCAAGGATATCCAGCTTGAAGAAGATACACAAAACCAACACACCTGGACATCCCATCGTATCAGGTAATAGGATCCTGTGTGAGAACATCTCTGCTCTGTCAAGGGCATCTTAAATCCCATTGTACAGGGAACTCCCAGCTGCTGTCGTGACACTACAGATTTCATACAGAAACTTAACACCCATGGACCAGTCGAACTGGAAACGTTCCTCGTCACAATGGACATTTCGACACTCTACACCAGCATCGCTCATGATGATGGCATTGCCGCAACAGCCTCAATACTCAATACCAACAATTGCCAATTTCCAGATGCCATCTAACAACTCATCTGCTTCATCCTCGACCACAACATCTTCTCCTTCAACAACCAGTTTTTCATCCAGACACATGGAACAGCCCTGGGGACCAGATTTTCTCCCCAATATGCCAACATTTTCATGCACAGGTTCAAACAAGACCTCTTTGCTGCACAGAACCTCCGACCAATGCTACACATGAGATACATTGATGACATTTTCTTTATTTGGACTCATGGCAAGAAATTACTGAAACAAATACATAGCAATATCAACAAGTTTCAGCTCACATTCAGACTTCTCATGGACTACTCTTCAGAATCAGTCTCATTCTTGGACACATGCATCACCATCAAGGATGGACATCTCAGTACTCTATGCAAACCTATGGATAACCTCATGAGGCTGCACTTCTCTAGCTTCCACCCAAAATATATTAAAACAGCCATCCCCTATGGAGAAGCCCTATTCATATGGTTGAGGAGGAATGAGACACACACATGAAGGTGTTGATGAACCTTGTCATAGGAACAGGATACGATGCTCAACTCATCAGTTGCCAGTTCCAACATACGGGAAAACCGTATTGACGTCCTCAGAAGACAGACACAGGATACGTCCGATTGGGTGCCCTTCATTATCGAGTACTTCCCAGAAGCAGAGAAGCTACGCCATGTTTTTTGTAGCCTTCAACATATTATTGATGATGATGAGCACCTCGCCAAGATCTTCCTCGTGCCTCCACTGCTCGCCTTCGAGCAACCGCCAAACTTTAAACAAACCATTGTTCGTAGCAAACTACCCAGTCTCCAGGATTACATCAACCATAATACTATGCAACCCTATCATGATAACCTCTGCAAGACATTTCAAATCTTTGACATGGAAACTGCCATCACACGTGGGAACACCACGTTCCACGTGCACGACAGATACTCATGTGACTCAGCCAACTATGTCTATCTCACATGCTGCAGGTAAAGATGCCTCAAGGCATGGTACTTTAGCAAAACCATGCAGACATTATGACAATGAATGAATGGATACTGCACAACAATCGCCAGACAGGAATGTACCCTCCAGTGGGGGGACACTTCAGCCATCAAGGACATTTGGCCTCAGATCTTCAGGTAAATGCCCTCCAAGACATACTATGGGATACACAACAACGCAGAGTCAACGAGCAGAGGCTGATGGCCAAGTCTGGTACCCGTAAGGATGGCCTGAACTGAGATCTTGAGTTCATGTTGCACTACAGGTGACCCCACTACACTACGTACTCACACAAACGCATACACACACAAACCCACTCCCTCACTCACACATACACCTTCTAACTGATTAAAGATTTAATACCACCTTAGGTTTGCTTAATGCATTCTCACCAATGGTATGACCCTTTCATGTTTTACTTATAAATTCTGTGTCTGATACTACCTCTTTCACTAACACCTGAAGTAGGAGTCAGACTCCAAAAGTGTATGTTTTCAAATAAACCTGTTGGACTATAATCTGGTGTTGTGTGATTTCTGACCTTGTCCATACAAGTCCAACACTGGCATCTCCACATCAGGAGGAGTTAGAGACTAAGGCCAGTAAGACAAAGCAGAAGAACAGACCGGACCAAGCTCCTGAACATGGTGGGACTCTATTATTTCAACAGGAGTATGACAGGTAAGGCAGAAGAACTTAAGAGTTTATTTTAGCCCATGAGAGGCATAGATAGAGTTGATAGCCAGAGACTATTTCCCAGGGCAGAAATGGCTAGCACGAGGGGTCATAGTTTTAAGCTGGTTGGTGGAAAGTATAGAGGGGATGTCAGAGGCAGGTTCTTTACGCAGAGAGTTGTGAGAGCATGGAATGCGTTGCCAGCAGCAGTTGTGGAAGCAAGGTCATTGGGGTCATTTAAGAGACTGCTGGACATGTATATGGTCACAGAAATTTGAGGGTGCATACATGAGGATCAATGGTCGGCACAACATTGTGGGCTGAAGGGCCTGTTCTGTGCTGTACTGTTCTATGTTCTATACCTATGATGTTATATCTGTTACAGAAATATTGTTGAGAGTTGGGCATGACTGGCAGCTTAATGTTCTAGGATTTAGATGCTACAGGTGTGGTAGGGTGGGCTGGAAAGAGATGGAGAGTTGTTACTGAATAGGGAGAACATCACAGCTACACCGAGGGAGGACACTTTGTAGGACTAGTCCAATGAGGCCATATGAGTAGATCTCAGGAATAGGAAGAATGCAATCACTTTTGATGGTGTTGTACTACAAGGCCTCCCATCAGCCAATGGTTGATAGAGGAATGAAAATTGGGAAGCTTACGGAAAAATGTAAAAGCAGTAGAGTTGTTTTGGTGGGTGATTTTTACATTCTCCTATGTTAACTAGCACTCCCTTACTGCCAGGAACTTGGATGGGGTGGAATTTGTTAGGTGATTCCTTGAAGCAATATGTAAACAGTCCAATGCCAATGGGAGAGGATGGCCTTGTGGTATTATTGCTAGACTATTTATCTAGAAACATAGTTAATGTTCTGGGGATCCAGGTTTGAATCACACCATGGCAAATAGTGCAATTTGAATTCAGTAGAAAATGTCTAAAATTTACAATCTGCTGAAGACCATGAAACTATTGTCAATTGTCAGAAAAATCCCTTTGGCTCACTGATATCCTTCAGAGAAGTAAATCTGCCATCCTCGCCTGGTCTGGCTTACTCATAACTGTAAACTTACAGCAATGATGTTGACTCTCAACTGTCCCCTGAAATGGCTAAGCAAGCTACTTAGTTGTATCAATTGCTCCAAAGGAAAAAAGAAATGAAACTGGGTCAGACTATCCAGCATTGACATAGGCACCGGAATAGACAATGGCAAAAACAGGCCTGTCGAATCCATAAAGTCCTCCTTACTAACTTCTGGAGGCTAGTGCCAAAATTGGGAGAGCTGTCTCACAGGTTAGTCAAGCAACTGCCTGACATAGTCATACTCAGGAAATCATACCTGACAGACAATGTCCAAATGACACCATCACCATACCTGGATATGTCCTGTATGTGGTGGCACAGTGCTCTGCAGTTCAGACAGAATTTCCCTCGGAGTCCTTAACATTGATCCCAGACCTCATGAAGTCTAATGACATCAGGTTAAACATGGGCAAAGAAACCTCCTGCAGATGACCACACACCATCCGCCCTCTAATGTTGAATCGGTACTCCTCCATGTTTAATACCACGGTGGTGAGGGGGGCGGTGCAAAGGTGAAAAGTGTACCTGGCTGGGCGAATTCAATGTCCGCAGCCAGGAGTGACTTGGCAGCAACACTACTGATCAAGCTGGTAAGATCCTAAAGGACACTGCTGGTAGATTGGGTGTGCAGAAGGTGGTGAGGGATCCAGCAAGAGAGAAAAATATGCTTGACCTCAACCTTACCAGTCTGCTGCTGCAAATGCATCTGTCCATGACAATATCAGTAAAAGTGACCACCACACAGTCCTTGTGGAGATAAAGTCCTGCCTTCAAAGAGATAAAACCCTCCATCATGTTGTGTGGCACTATCACCATGCTAAATGGTACAGATCTAGCAACCCAAGACTGGGTGTCCATGAGATGATGTGAGTCATCAACAGTAGCAGAATTGTACTCCAGCACAATCTGCAATCTCATGGCACAGCATATCCCCCAATCAACCATTCACATCAAGCCAGGAGATCAACCTGGTTCAATGGAGAGTGCTGGAGTACATGCCAGGAGCAGCACCAGGCATACCCGAAAATAAGGTGTCAACCAGGTGAATTTAACAAACAGGACTACTTGCATGCCAAACAGCACAAGCAGCAAGTGACAGATAGAGCTAATAATCCTATGACCAATGGATCAGATCTAAACTTTGCAGTCCTGCCATACCCAATCATAAATCATGGTGGACAATTAAACAATTCACTGCAGGAGGAGGCTTTAAAAATATCCACGTCCTCAATGATAGAAGATCCCATACATCACTGCAAAAGATAAGACTGAAGCATTTGCAGCAATCTTTAGCCAGAAGTGCCAAATGGATGATACAACTCAACTTCCTCCGACAGTCCCCAGCATTACAGATACCAGTCTTCAGCCAATTTGATTCACTCCAAATGATATCAAGAAAGGGTTGGAAGCAATGGATACAGCAAAGGCTTTTGGCCCTGACAATATTTCTAAGGTTTTAGAGTAGATTTATAACTCGGGTTGTCGATGTTGTGGTTGGTTGGCTCGCCAAGCTGGTTCATTGCTTTTCCGCAGACATTTCATTACCTTACTGGGTAACATCATCAGTGCTTTACTCTGGAGTCATTGAGCTGGATTACCACGCTTCCGGTTTTGCTTCGCAGTGGAGTGTATGTGGGGTTGAGCTCTGTGTTTGCTGATGGCTTTCTTCATGGAGTACCAGGCTTCAAGGAATTCCTGTGCTTGTCTCGGTTTTGCTTGTCCCAGGATCTTGGTGTTATCCTGGTTGAACTGGTGGTTCTCCTTATCCATGTGGATAGAGATGAGTGAGTATTTGTCATGTCTTTTTGTAGCCAATTGATGTTTGTATACCCTTGTTCATTTCCTTCCTGTTTGTCTGATATAGTGTTTGTTACAGACTCTGCAGGGAATCTTGTAAATGAGTTATCTCAGATTCTCCAGCATTTGCAGTTCCTACTAATCTTGTAAATGATATTGGCTGTGTACATACTGGGTAGTGGGCCTTTAGTTCGAGTGTCTTAGGGTTGATGTGGGTTTGTCTGCAAATCTGATGCCCAGTGGTTGTATAAGCCTTGCAGTCAGTTCAGATGTGTTACTGATGTAAGGTTGTATGATGACTGTCTTTGGGCGTGTGGTATCCTCCTGGTGTCATTCATGTAATAGGCATCTTCTGACCTAATTTTTCAAGAATCTATTGTTTTTCAATACCTGGAAGAGGTACTCTTCTTTTTCTGGCTTAGCTCTGTGCTGCTGTAGTGTGTTGTTGCTTATTTAAATAATGTTCTCACACACTAATGATGTTGTCCAACAAGGTAATGAAATAAAAACCGAAAGAACTGCGGATGCTGTAAAACAGGAACAAAATCAAATTTGCAAGAAAAGCTCAGCAGGTCTGGCAGCATCTGAAAAGGGAAAAAAAACAGATCTAACATTTGGGCCCAGTGGTCCTTCCTCAGAACTGATAGTGGCTGGGCAAATGTCAGTTTACATGCAGAAAATAGGAAGGTAGGTGGGGTAGAGAGTAAACAATAGAATATAGAGCCCGATAAGAGAGAAAGACAGTTGGACAGACAAAGGAGTTGCTAATGATCAGGCTGGGAGGATGAATAGTTGTTAATGGGGACTGTCAGTGACTAACAACAGGGGGTGTATAATGGCAGGCCATGTGTGTCGGGTAGGGAGCTGGGACATGGGAGAGTTTAGGCCCAAAATTATTGAAATCAGTGTTGAGTCCAGAGGGCTGTAGTGTCCCCAAGTGGAAAATGAGGTGTTGTTCCTCCAGTTTACGCTGAGTTTTGCTGGAACACTGCTGCAAACCAGAAACGGAGATGTTGACCAGGGAGCAGGGTGTGCGTTAAAGTGGCAGACAACAGGTGGTTCAGGGTCTTTTTTGCGGGCAGAATGTAGAAGTTCTGCGAAGCGGTTGCCAAGACTACGCTTTGTTTCCCCAATGTAGAGGAGACCACATTGTGAGCAGTGAATGCAGAAGACCAGATTCTGGGAAGTGCAGGTGAAGTGTTGCTTCACCTGGAAGGTATGTTTGGGCCCTTGGATACTGGGGAGGGAAGAAGTAAATGGGCAGGTGTTGCACCTTTACTGGTTACAGGGGAAGGCGCCGTAGGGCTGTGGGGAGGTGTTGGGGGTGAAGGAAGTGTGGACACGGGTGTCCCGGAGGGAACGGTCCCTGCGGAAGTTGGACAAGGGAGGGTAGGGGAATGTGTGTCTGGTGGTGGCATCTCACTGGAGGTGGCAGAAGTGGCGTCTGATGATCTTCTGGATGTGGATGCTGGTGGGATGGTAGGTGAAGATAAGGGGGTACCCTATCGCTGTTGTGGGAGGGAAGAGAAGGGGTGAGGGCAGAAGTGCTGGAGACGGGTCGGACCTGATTGAGGACCCTGTCAACAATGGAGCTGGGGAATCCTCAGTTGAGGAAGAATTTGGAGGCTCCCTTGTCAAAGTTGGCCTCATCTGAACATATGTGACAGAGACGGAGGAACTGAGAGAATGGGATGGAGTCTTTACAGGAAGCAAGGTGTAATGATGTATTGCCAAGGTAGTTGTGGCAGTCAGTGAGTTTATAGTGGATATTAGTTGCCAGTCTAAACCCAGGAATGGAAACAGAAATGTCGAGGATGGGAAGGGAGGAGTCAGAGATAGACCAGGTGAATGTGATGGCAGGTTGGAAATTGGAGGTGAAATTGATTAATTTTTCCAGACGAGAGAGGGAAGCACCATCGACGATATCATCGATGTATCAGAGAAAGAGTTGTGGGTGAGGGCCCGAATTGGAATGGAATTAGTGTCCTGAAGCCAAAAACAAACACGACATCTGGTGTCGTTTTGTACATTTTTGCTAGTTTTTCTCTAATCTCTGTCTTAGGAACAGTGGGTTTGCCAGGATGGAGAACATCGACAACCATGTTTCGCATATCCCACGAATAGACAGGCATAACTAGGGCCCATGCGGGTACCCATGGCAACCCCTCTTTCCTGAAGAAAATGAGAGGAGTTGATAGAGAAGCTGTTGAGGGTGAGGAATAGCTCAGCTAAGCTTAGGAGGATGGTGGTGGGTGGGAATGGTTCTGGTCTTTGCTTCAGGAAGAACACGAGAGCCCTCAGACCCTCCAGATGGGGAATGGACATGTAAAGGGATTGCATGTCCATGGTAAAGAGGAGATGGTTGGAGCCTGTCAACTGGACGTTTCGAAACTGGTGAAACACATCAAAGGAATCATGGATATATGTGGGCAGGGATTGGACCAGGGGAAGAAGACTGAGACAAGGTAGGAAGAGATGAGTTCAGTGGGGCACAAGCAGGCTGAAATAATTGGTCTGCCTGGACAGTCCTGTTTGCGGGTTTTTGGCAGAAGGTAGAAATGAGCAGTGTGGCGTTGGGGGACTATTAGCTTGGAAGTGGAGGTGGGGAGATCACCAGATGAAATGAGATCCATAACCGTAGTGGATACAATGGCTTGATGTGCCATGGTGGGGTCACGGTCCAGGGGAAGGTAGGAGGAGCTATCTGAGAGTTGCCGCCCAGCCTCTGCAACGTAGAGGTAGGTACGCCAGACTACAACAGCATCATCCTTGTTGGCAGGCTTAATGACAAAGTCAAGGTTAGATCTGAGTGCGTGGAGTCAATTCGGAGGGAGATAGGTTGGATTTGGTGAGGGGGCAGGGAAATTGAGGTGACTAATGTCCCATCGACAGTTCTCAATGAACAGATCGAGTGCAGGTAAAGGGCAGGAGGGAGGAATCTAGTTGGAGGGAGAGTGTTGGAGCTGGGAAAAGGGGTCAGTGGGATTGGGAGAGGACTCTTGTCCAAAGAAATGAGCATAGAGGTGAAGACGGCGGAAGAAGAGTTCGACATCAAGTTGTGCCCGAAATTTTTTTAAGGTGGTGGCGCAGAGGAATAAAACTGAGGCCTTTGCTGAGGACAGAACGTTCAGCATCAGAGAGCGGAGGGTTGGGGGAGATGGTGAATATAGGAGGTGGGGGGCTTGGGGGAGGAGATACAGTCAGAGGAAAGGTGAGGAGAGGAAGGTTCCAGAGGGCCATGGGTATCTTTGAGTTGTTGCATCTTGTGGGTCTTGATGCCTGAAAGAAAAGGAAAAAGTATCTTGTTAACACGACGAATGAGCCGGAGGATGAAGTGGAGCTATGGAGTGGTGCAGCCTTGAGCCAGTGTAATGCGATGCTGTTGGAGAGAGAGGTCGAGAGTGTGCATGTGGTGCTGCATTGCATTGAGTGTGGATCTCAGGATACGGTGAGATCTGCTGTCAGTGGAACATTGAACAGAGGTATCTGCGATCCTGGGAGAATTCAAAACATGAGGGATGAAACTTCATTTGGAATCCACATGGGGTGAGTGCACTAGAGGCATTCAGTGAGGAATTTGATATGGCTGTGGAAATGAGTTTTAGTAAATACTTGGTCAAAAAGTGACAGTGAAATTAAAGTTGATGGGCAAGAAGAAAGATTGGAACGGAAATCCCATCGGAGAGAGAAGCAGAACTTCTTCAAGGTGGGCATGCCTGGAAGAGATGTGGCAGTGAGTTAAATACTAAATAAAAACCAAAAGAACTGCAGATGCTGTAAATCAGGAACAAAAACAAGGTTGCTGGGAAAAAGCTCAGCAGGTCTGGCAGCATCGGTGAAGGCAAAAACAGAGTTAATGTTTTGGGTCCGGTGACCCTTCCTCAGAACTGAAAGGTTATGAAATGTCTGCAGACAAACAATCAAGCAACTCAGCGACACCTGACAATATTCTGCAATAGTACTGAAGACCAGTGCTCCAAAACATGCAGCTCATCCCCTAGCCAAGCAGCTCCAGTATAGTTACAACACTGACATTTACCCGACAAGATAGAAAATTGCCCAAGTATGTCCCGTGTACAAAAAGCAGGACAAATCCAAATATGCCAATTACTGCCACATCAAACTACTCCCAAACATCAGTAAAGTGATGGAAGGTGCATCAAGAGTGCGAACATACAACACCTGCTCAGCAATGCTGCAGTTGGGGTTCCGCCAGGGCCACTCAGCTCCTGACTTTATTACAGTATCGGTTCAAACCTGAGCAAAAGAGTTAAATTCCAGAAGTGAGGTGAAAGTGACAGTCTTTGACATCAAGGCTGCACTTGTTTCAGTTTGGCATTTAGGATGCCTAGCAAAGCTAGAATAGATGTGTAGCAGGCGCAATCACTCCCCTAGTTGGAGTCAGACCTGGCACATAGGAAGACGGTTGTGGTTGTTGGAGGTCAATCATTTCAGCTCCAGGACTTCTCTGCCAGAGTTCCTAAGGGTAGTGTTCTAGACCCTACCATATTCAGCTGCTTCATCAATGATGTTCCCTCAATCAAAAGGTCAGAAGTGGGGTTGTTTGCCGATCATTGCACAAATGTTCAGCACCATTCATGACTCCTCAGATACTGAGGCAGTCTATTTTTGAATGCAACAAGATCTAGACAATATCTAAGTTTGGGCTGAAAAGTGACAAATAACATTTGCACCACACAAATACCAGGAAATGGCCATCTCCAATAACAGAAAATCAAATCACTTCCCCTTGACGTTCAAGACAGTTACCATCAATGATTCAACATCCCTGGGCTTCCCATTGACCGGAAACTCAAGTGGACTCATCACATAAATACAGTGGCTAGAAGAGCAGGCTAGGGGCTAGGAATACAGCAGTGAGTTACTCACCTCTTGACCCCCCAAAGCCTGTCCACCATTTACAAGGCAGAAGGCAACAATATGTTGGATTACTACCCACTTGCTGGATTGGTGCAGCTACATCAACAACAAGAAACTTGACAACATCCACAACAAACCAGCCTGCTTGATTGGAACCACATCCACAAACATCTACTCCCTCCACCATTGATGCACCACTGCAGTTGTGTGTACTATTTGTAAGATGCATTGCGGAAATCACCAAAGATCCTCAGACAGCACCTGCCAAACCCACGGCTACCTCCATCTAGAAGGGCAAGGGCAGCAGATACATGGAAACACCATCACCTCCAAGTTCCCCTCAACGTCTTGACTTGGAAATATATCACTGTTCCCTCACTGTTGCTGGATCAAAATCCTGCAGTTCCCTCCCTGTTGGCATTGTGGGTCAACATACAGCATGTGGATTGCAGCTTACCACCACCTTCTCAAGGGCAGCTAGGGATGGCCAATAAAATGCTAGCCAGTCAGTGATGTTCAAATCCCATGGGTGAATTTAAAAAAAACTAGGGAAAGGCCATACTAGATGTGGTATTGGGGAACAAACCCAGCCAGGTGATTGAAGTTTCTGTGGGGGAGCATTTCAGGAACGGTCACCATAATTCCGTAAGTTTTAAGTTACTAATGGATAAGGATTAGAGTAGTCCTCAGGTGAAGTTACTGAATTGCAAGAAGGCTAACTACGACAATATTAGGTAGGAAGTGTAGAATCTAGATTGGGAATGTGGGTAAATCCACATATATCATGTGGGAATCTTCTAAAGGCCAGTAGATTACAGTTCAGGACAAACATGTTATTGTGAAAATGGAGGGTAATAATGACAATCTTTGGGACACTTAATAGCAAGAGAAGTTGTGAGCTTAGTCAAGAAAAAAAAAGGAGGCATAGGTAAAGTTTAGGAAACTGAAGACAGACAGACCCCTCGATGAATATGAAGAAAGCAAAAAGAGAGCTGAAGCAAGGAGTTAGGAGGGCTGAAAGGGACATGAGATTCCTTGGCATACAGAATTAATTGAAATCCCACGGCATTTTACAGGTATATAAAGAGCAAGAGGATAGCTAAGGAAATGGTGGGTTCACTGTAGAGTAAAGGAGTGAATTTGTGTGGAATAGGAGCAAGTGGGTGAGGTCCTTAATTAATACTTTGTACCTATATTTACAAAGAAGAAGGACAATATGGTTGATGAGTCTAGAGAGGTGAATGTTGATATTCTAGGGCATTTTGAGATAAAAAAAGGTGTTGAGTGTTTTGAAAAGCATTAAGATAGACAAAATCTCAGGACCTGATGAGATCTATCCCAGAATACCAAGGGAGCTGAGGGAGAAAATTGCTAGGGCCTTGTACAAAATCTTTGTCTTGTCTGTAATAACAGGGGAGATACAGAGAACTGGAATATAGCCAATGTTGTTCTACTGTTTAAGAAGGCCAGCAGGGTTAATCTGGAAAATTTCAAGCTGGCAACCCTTAGTCAGTGGCAGAGAAATTATTGGCAAATATTCTCATGGACAGGATTTACTCATATTTGAAAAAAATATGGCCTTATTAGCAATACACAGCACAGCTTTGTGCAGGGAGAGGTCCTATCTCACAAACTTGATTCAATTTTTTTGAGGAATTGACAAAGATGATAAATGAGGGCAGGGTGGTGGATGTTTTCTACATGGAGGGTAGCAATGCCTTTGGCAACATCCCTCATGTAGACTGACATAGAAGGTGAAGTCACATGGGATTCATGGTGAGCTGGTAAGATGAATACAGAACTTGTTTAATTATAGAAGATAGAGAGTAGCGGTGGAAAGATGTTTATCTGGCTGGAGCTGTATTAGCAATGGTGTTCTGCAAGGATCAGTACTGTGACCCTTGTTGTTTCTAATATATATATGTATGATTTGGTGGACAATGTAGGTGACCTGATTAGTACACTTGTGGACAACACAAAGACTGGGGGAAATGTGGATAGAGAGGAACATTGCCAGAAGATATGGCAGGGTATAGATAGATTGGACACTTGGGTGGAGAAATGACAAATGGAGGCGATGACCTTGTGGTATTATTGATGGACTGTTAATCCAGAGACCTAGATAATGTTCTGGGGACCTTGGTTTGAATTCCACTGCAGCAGATGGATGGATTTTAATTTTTTAAAAAAATCTGAATTAAGAGCCCAACAAGGACCATAAATCCATTGTCAATTGTTGGGAAAAATCCGTCTGGTTCACTAATGTCCATTACGGAAGTAAACTGCCATCCTTACCCGGTCTGGCCTACGTGTGACTCTTAGCTGCCCTCTGGGCAATTAGGGATGGGCAATAAATGCTGCTCTAACCAGTGACACCCTTGTCCCATGAATGAATAAATAAAGAAAAAAATGCAAGATGATGCATTTTGGGAAATTTGCTTTTATTCATTTGTTTCCTCGTTTGTGGGATGTGGGTGTTGCGAGCTGGCCAGCATTTATTGCCTGTCCATAGTTGCCCTTGAGAACGTGGTGGTGAGCTGACTTCTTGAACCACTGCAGTCCACCTGCTGTGGGTTGACCCACAATGTCATTAGGGATGGAACTCCAGGATTTTGACCCAGTGACAGTGAAGGAATGGCAATGTATTTCCAAGGCAGAATGGTGAATCTCTTGGAGGGATGTGTGAAGGTGGTCATATTTCCACATATCTGCTGCTTTTATCTTTCTAGATGTAAGTGGCTACAGGTTTGGAAGGTGCTGTCTGGGGATCTTTGGTGAATTTCTTGTAGATGGCACACAGTGCTGTTGATGGTGGAGAGAGTGAGCGCTTGTGAATGTAGTGCTAATCAAGTGGGCTGCTTTGTCCTGGATGGTGTCAAGCTTTTTCAGCTTTGTTGGGCTTGTACTCACCCAGGCAAGTGGAGAGCATGCCATCACACCCCTACCTTGTGCCTTGTAGAGAGCTGACAGGCTTTGCGAAGTCAGAAGGTGTGTGTTACTTGCCACACTGTTCCTAGCCCCTGACCTACTCTTTTACCAACTGTGATGAATCCAGTCCATTCTGGTCACTGATCAAAGGTAATCTCCAGGATAATGATAGTCGGGGGGGGGGATTCACTGATAGTAATACCAATGAATATCAAGGGACAGTGGTTAGATTTTCTCTTATTGGTGACGATCATGGCCTGGCATTTCATCAGTTTGAATGTTACTCGCTACTTGTCAACGCAAGCCTGGATATTGTCTAGATCTTGTTGCATTTGAAAGATGCCACCCAGGTTGACAGGGCTGTTAAGAAGGCATACAGTGTTTTAGTGATAATGGGAACTGCAGATGCTGGAGAATCCAAGATAATAAAATGTGAGGCTGGATGAACACAGCAGGCCCAGCAGCATCTCAGGAGCACAAAAGCTGACGTTTCGGGCCTAGACCCTTCATCAGAGAGGGGGGTGGGGTGAGGGTTCTGGAATAAATAGGGAGAGAGGGGGGAGGCGGACCGAAGATGGAGAGAAAAGAAGATAGGTGGAGAGGAGAGTATAGGTGGGGAGGTAGGGAGGGGATAGGTCAGTCCAGGGAAGACAGACAGGTCAAGGAGGTGGGATGACTGCACCTCCCAGTCGCAAACCATTTCCACTCCCCCTCCCATTCTCTAGATGACATGTCCATCATGGGCCTCCTGCAGTGCCACAATGATGCCACCCGAAGGTTGCAGGAACAGCAACTCATATTCCGCCTGGGAACCCTGCAGCCATATGGTATCAATGTGGACTTCACCAGTTTCAAAATCTCCCCTCCCCCTACTGCATCCCTAAACCAGCCCAGTTCGTCCCCTCCCCCCACTGCACCACACAACCAGCCCAGCTCTTCCCCCCCACCCACTGCATCCCAAATCCAGTCCAACCTGTCTCTGCCTCCCTAATCGGTTCTTCCTCTCACCCATCCCTTCCTCCCACCCCAAGCCGCACCCCCAGCTACCTACTAACCTCATCCTACCTCCTTGACCTGTCCGTCTTCCCTGGACTGACCTATCCCCTCCCTACCTCCCCACCTACACTCTCTCCACCTATCTTCTTTACTCTCCATCTTCGGTCCGCCTCCCCCTCTCTCCCTATTTATTCCAGTTCCCTCTCCCCATCCCCCTCTCTGATGAAGGGTCTAGGCCCGAAACATCAGCTTTTATGCTCCTGAGATGCTGCTTGGCCTGCTGTGTTCATCCAGCTTCACATTTTATTATTATGGTGGGATGAGGTTAGTAGGTAGCGAGATGGAGGTGCGGCTTGGGGTGGGAGGAAGGGATGGGTGAGAGGAAGAGACAGTAGTCCAATGGGGATGATCCGTTTCCGTAGGCAGGTGCTGAGGAACGTGATGTGGCTGTGGTACCTGGTTTGCTTCAGGACATGGTCGAGCAGTTTCAAGGCCGAAGAGATTACAAGAGAGTTGCAGTGGGAGAGTGATTCCCTGAGGTTGGTCTGGAGGGTAACTTCTTCAGGTTAGGCATCCCTGGAAGAGGCTTCGCAGTGAGGTTAAAATTGTATTAGTGATAATGGGAACAGCAGATGCTGGAGAATCCAAGATAATAAAATGTGAGGCTGGATGAACACAGCAGGCTCAGCAGCATCTCAGGAGCACAAAAGCTGATGTTTCGGGCCATTTTATTATCTTGGATTCTCCAGCATCTGCAAAAGCTGACGTTTCGGGCCTAGACCCTTCATCAGAGAGGGGGATGGGGAGAGGGAACTGGAATAAATAGGGAGAGAGGGGGAGGCGGACCGAAGATGGAGAGTAAAGAAGATAGGTGGAGAGAGTATAGGTGGGGAGGTAGGGAGGGGATAGGTCAGTCCAGGGAAGACGGACAGGTCAAGGAGGTGGGATGAGGTTAGTAGGTAGATGGGGGTGCGGCTTGGGGTGGGAGGAAGGGATGGGTGAGAAGAAGAACCGGTTCTTCCTCTCACCCATCCCTTCCTCCCACCCCAAGCCGCACCCCCATCTACCTACTAACCTCATCCCACCTCCTTGACCTGTCCGTCTTCCCTGGACTGACCTATCCCCTCCCTACCTCCCCACCTATACTCTCTCCACCTATCTTCTTTACTCTCCATCTTCGGTCCGCCTCCCCCTCTCTCCCTATTTATTCCAGTTCCCTCTCCCCATCCCCCTCTCTGATGAAGGGTCTAGGCCCGAAACGTCAGCTTTTGTGCTCCTGAGATGCTGCTTGGCCTGCTGTGCTCATCCAGCCTCACATTTTATTATCTTTACTAGGATGTTGCCTGGTATGGAGGGAAGGTCTTATGAGGAAAGGCTGAGGGACTTGAGGCTGTTTTCATTAGAGAGAAGAAGGTTGAGAGGTGACTTAATTGAAACATATAAAATAATCAGAGGGTTAGATAGGGTGGATAGGGATTCCTAGGATGGTGATGGCGAGCACGAGGCGACATAGCTTTAAATTGAGGGGTGAAAGATATAGCACAGATGTCAGAGGTAGTTTCTTTACTCAGAGAGTACTAAGGAAATGGAACGCTTTGCCTGCAACGGT
This sequence comes from Stegostoma tigrinum, assembly GCF_030684315.1. Lineage (NCBI taxonomy): Eukaryota > Metazoa > Chordata > Chondrichthyes > Orectolobiformes > Stegostomatidae > Stegostoma > Stegostoma tigrinum. The sequence continues at coordinate 56,820,608 of NC_081366.1, forward strand.
AGTATATTCGCCAACTTTAGGTACATTTAAGTCATCATTGGATAAGTACACGGATGTACGTGGAATAGTGTAGGTTAGATGTGCTTCAGATCGGTATGACAGGTTGGCACAACATCGAGGGCCAAAGGGCCTGTACTGTACTGTAATGTTCTATGCTCTGTGTTCTACGAACATGAACTGTTACAGTATCTGAGTCACTGCAAATGGTGCTGAACCTTATGCAATCATCACAGAACATCCCCACTTTTAACCTTATGATGGATGAAAGGTCATTGATGAAGCAGCTGAAGATGATTGGACCTCGGATGCTAGCCTGAGGAACGTCTGCAGAGATGTCCAGGGATTGAGATGACTGACCTCCAAAAGCCACGACTATATTCCTACATGGCAGGTACAATTCCAACCACTGTCGAGTTTGCTCCCAATACACATTAATTCCAGTTTTGCTAGGGCTCCTAAATGCCAAACTCAGTCGAATGTAGCCATGATGTCAAAGACTGCCAACTCTCACCTGACCTCCGGAGTTCAACAATTTTATTCGTTTTTGAACCAAGGCTGTAATGAGGTCAGGAGTTGAGTGTCCCTGGCAGAATCCAAACCATGCATAACTGAGCAGGTCCTTGCTGAGCAGGTGCTGCTCGTTAGCACTGTTGATGAACGCTCCATTGCCATACTGATGATCGAGAGTAGACTGATGGGATGGTAATTTGTTGGGTTGGATTAATCCTGCTTTTTATGTAAGGACACACCTGGAAAATTTTACCATTGTCGGATAGATGCCAGCATTGTAACAGTGGTGTACTGGAACATCTTGGTTGGGGGAGTGGCAGGTTCTGGAGCACGCCTTCAGTACTATTGTCAGAATGCTGTTAGGTTCCGTAGCCTTTGCAGTATCCTGTGTCTCCAAATGTTTCTTGACATCATGTAGAGTAAATCAAATTGGTTGAAGACCATTATCTGTAACATTGGAAACCACTAGAGGAGGCTGTGTTGGATCATCCACTCAGCACTTCTGGTTCAAGATCGCTGTGAAAGCCTTAGCTTTATCTTTTGCACTGATGTATTGAGCTCTTTCATCATTGGGCAACCATCAACATCCCTGAATATATCCTGTGCCACCAACATTATTCCTGGCATGCACTCCTGCACTTTCCATTGAACCAAGGTTGATCCCCTGGTGTGATGGTAATGGTTGAGTGGGGGACTGCCAGGCCATGGGGTTGCAGATTGTGCTGGAGTACAACTTTGCTGTAGCTGATGACTCGCAGCACTTCATGGAAGCCCAATCTTGAGTGGTTAGGTCTGTCCGATTTAGCACGATGATTGTGTCACACAACACAATGGAGTATATTCTGAATGTGAAGGCAGGATTTCATCTCCACAAGGACTGTGCAGTGGTCACTCTTACTGATACTGTCATGAACAGATGCATTTGCCACTCAGAGATAGCGAGAACTGCAGATGCTGGAGTCAGAGACAACGTTGTGGAGCTGGAAGAACACTGCAGGTCAGGCAGGCATCAGAGGAGTAGGAAAGTCAACATTTCGGGTCAAGAACCCTTCTGAAGACCCGAAACATTGACCTTCCTAATCCTATGATGCTGCCTGATCTGCTGTCTTTGTCCAGCTCGACACTGTATTGGGTCTGCATTTCCAGATGGCAAATTTGTAAGGCTAAGATCAAGTATTTTCCTCATTGGTTCCCTCACCACCTGCTGCAGACCAAGCCTAGCAGCTACGTCCCTTAGGACCCGACCAGCTCGATCAGTAATATAGCTGCCTAGCCACTCGTGGTGTCAGACATTGAAAACCCCTGCCCAGAGTCCATTTTGTGCCTTTGCAATCCTCAGTGCTTCCTATAATTATTGTTAAATATGAAGGAGTGCGGATTCATCAGCTGATGGAGGATTCATCCACTTTAACCTGAAACCATGAGACTTCATGCAATGTGGAGTCAAAGCCGAGGACTGCCAGGGCAAATCTCTCCTGACCATATAGCACTGTGCTGTCACCTCTGGGGGGTTGTGCTGCTGGTGGGACAGGTCATATCCAGGGATGTTGATGGTTGCATCTAGAACATTGCCTGTAAGCTACAATTCTATGAGTATGACTATGTCAGGCTATTGTTTGACTCATCTGTGTGACCACCCTCTCAATTTTGACATTAGCCCCCCACTGTTAGTAGGCATGACTTTGCAGGGTCGACAGGGCTGTTCCTGCTGTTGTCTTTCCTGGTGCATGGGTTGATGACAGGTGATCCCGTTCAGTTTCATTTTTTTGAGACTTTGCAGTGATTGGTACAACTGAATGGCTTGTTAGGCTGTTTCAGAGGGCAATTGAGAGTCAACCGCATTGCGGTGGGCCTGGAGTCACATGTAGACTAGACCACATGAGGCTGGCAGATATCCTTCCCTGAAGGATATTAGTAAACCAGATCAGTTTTCTGACAAGTGACAGTGGTTTCATGGTCATCAGTAGATTCTTAATTCTAGATTTTTTTGTATTGAATTCAAATTTCACCATCTGCTGTGGTACACCATTAGCTGAGTTCTGGAATAATTGTCCATAGCCTGTTTTTTTGTGCCCACAGCATCTCAGGAGACATTCCTTTTCTTCAGGCAGTAACAATATTGAGGCTGCGATATTGGTTGTGCCCATGTCAGTCTCTGAAGTTTCTCCAAAGCTAGATGGAGGGGGAGAACCCACAGTTTCTGATAGCCTTTCTGTCTGTTCTGAGGGAACACAAATGTTTTGTTCCTGCCCTGTTTGCAAGGTAGCAGCTGCCATGTGATCCACATATTTGTTCAAGACCCCCTCACCTCCCTGAACTTTGTACGTCACAGGACCTAATCTTGTGACAACCTTACCTCGTACCATTGCAGGGCCAATTCCATGATTTTAACACAAAATTTTGTCTGCTGAGGTAAATTGTCTCACTCGCTTAGAGGAGGCATGTGATCAGCCTCAGCATTCCTGATGCTATTTCACCTTCACCGAATGTCCGCATGATGTGGAGTCTTTTCCCCATTAGCAACTCAGCTAGAGCTATCCCTACAATTGCATGAGGTATAGTCCTATAATCAAACAGGAACTGGGACAGTGATAATGGGAACTGGAGATGCTGGAGAATCCAAGATAATAAAATGTGAGGCTGGATGAACACAGCAGGCCCAGCAGCATCTCAGGAGAACAAAAGCTTTTGTGCTCCTGAGATGCTGCTGGGCCTGCTGTGTTCATCCAGCTCACATTTTATTATCTAGGAACTGGGACAGTTTGGTATGAAGAGAAAATGTAGGTTATTTTGTTAAGCCTGCCTTCAATGTTTGGACTGCTGTTTTTTGCCATACCAAGGGACGATGGATGGTATGGAGCTGCCCAAACAGGCCAAATGCCATTTGACATTTGAAAATACTCAAAACCCCTGCTGGTAAATGGTGTCCTATAGTCTCAGACCAATATTTCCAGAAGTGTATTGCAATGAAGTTTGCAGCTTTTCGATAATCATTTCTGAGTTTGCCAGATGAACTCTATGCACGCCCAACCACTTTGAATGGGCATCCACAGTGACCAGGAACATAGTGCCCATGAAAGGACCAGAATTGTCAACATATAACCGAGCCCAGGGTTTACCCAGTGCTATTCCCATGGATGTGAGAAGCTTCGAGCAGTAATTTTTGTCCTTGTTGACACTCCAGGCACTGCCCTATCAACACAGCTACCATCAGACACAACTTTTTGCCACCTGTATCAGAGGGACCAAAGGGCTAAAAGCTTAGGATGATATTTGACAGCTGCATGAGAAAATGGATTGTATTGGGTGGGAAAAAAGACTGGGAAAGTTAATGATGATACCCGACAAGCTGCATGACTTTGAATGAGTCCTGTGAACATTCCTGAATTGTTTGAACACGACACCTGCAGCTTTTTTTTCTGTAGCTGTTTTCTGTATTGGCCATAAGTTTTGTTTTCTATTGTTGTCTTTTCTGCACCTTGCTGCCTCCTACCGCCCCCTTGATAATGGCCTCCAACCCCAACTACCAAAACATAATTTCCCAGACATTCATAACCTCATCACCTCAGGTGATCTCCCACTGACAGGCTCCAACGTAATCGTTCACCAACCCCACACAGCCCGTTTCTATCTCCTTCCCAAAATCCATAAACCCGACCGCCCTGGCTGACCCCTTGTCTCTGCCTCCTCCTGCCCCACCGATCTTATCTCCACTTATCTCAAATCCATTTTATACACCCCTGGTCCGGGAACTACCCACCTACGCCCATGACACCACACCCGCCCTCCACCTCCTTCAAAACTTCTGATTCCCTGGCCCTCAACACCTCATCTTCATCATGGGCATCCAATCCCTGGATACTTGCCTTCCCCATGTGGATGGCCTTAAAAACCCTCCACTTCTTCCTCTCCTGCAGGCCCGACCAGTCCCCCTCCACTGATACCCTTATCCGCCTAACCGAACTTGTCCTTACCCTTAATAACTTCTCTTTCAACTCCTCCCAGTTCCTACAGATGAATGGTGCGGCCATGGATACCTGCATGGGCCCAAGCTATGCCTGCCTCTTTGTAGGATGCGTGGAACAACCCGAATTCCGAATCTCCACTGGCCCTATTCCCCACCTCTTCCTCTGTTACATCGATGACTGTATCCGAGCCGCCGTGTGCTCCCTCGAGGAGCCCGAACAATTCATCCACCTCACTAACACCTTCCACCCTAATGTGAAGTTCACCTGAACCATCTTTGATACCTCTGTCTCCTTCCTGGACCTCTCGGTCACCATTTCTGGTAACTGCCTAGAAACTGATATCTATTTCAAGCCCACCGACTCCCACAGCTACCTAGAACACACCTCATCTCATGCACCTTCCAGCAAGGATGCGATCCCCATTCCCATTTCCTCCGCCTCAGCCGCATCTGCTCCCAAGATGAGGCATTCCACCCCTGGACATCCCCGATGTTCTCGTTTTTCAAGGACTGCAATCTTCAACCCCTGCCCCAAGTGGTAAAAAATGATCTCAACCACATCGCTTGCATTTCCCACACTTCAGCCCTCACACTCTGTTCCCGCAATAAAAACAAAGACAGCATTCCCCTCGTTTTAACGTATCACCCCATAAACCTCCGGATTCAATGCATCATTCTCTATCACTTCTGCCACCTGCCATCTGACCCCACAACCGAGGAAATATTTCCACATTAACCATGCGTTCACCTGTATGTCCACGACTGCGGTCTATGTGTCCTCAGTTCCCATTCTCCACCAGCCGCAACAACAAACCACTTGCAAGAGCCACCAGGAGGAAGAGAAAAACCTGGGTACTCATCAGGTCAGTACCGCGTGTCCAACCACATCGACAGAAACTGCCAGACTGACCATTATTGGCCCCTGCAGCCCTTTGTGGAATCCCAGCTACAGCAAGCAACTAAGGGCAGAGCCAGTCAAAATCACAGTTTCACACCAGGTGTGAACCTAAGGTCGTTGAGACCTCTAACCCAAGATAACAAAGTGTGAAGCTGGATGAACACAGCAGGCCAAACAGCATCTCAGGAGCACAAAAGCTGACATTTCGGGCTGAGACCCTTCAAAGAGGGGGATGGGGAGAGGGTTCTGGAATAAATAGGGAGAGAGGGGGAGGCGGACCGAAGCTGGAGAGAAATGAAGATAGGTGGGGAGGTAGGGAAGGGACAGGTCAAGGAGGTGGGATGAGGTAGTAGTTAAGAAATGGAGGTGCGGCTTGAGGTGGAAGGAAGGGATGTGTGAGAGGAAGAACAGATTAGGGAGGCGGAGACAGGCTGGGCTGGTATTGGGATATAGTGGGGGGAAGGGACGAGCTGGGCTGGTTTTGTGATGCAGTGGGGGATGGGGAGACTTTGAAGCTTGTGAAGCCCAGATTGATACCAACGGGCTGCAGGGTTCCCAAGCGGAGTATGAGTTGCTGTTCTTGCAACCTTCGGGTGTCATCATTGTCCGTCCTGGGCCTCCTGCAGTGCCACATGTCGTCTGAGGAATGGGAGGGGGAGTTGAAATGGTTCGCAACTGGGAGGTGCAGTTGTTTATTGCAAACCAAGCGGAGGTGTTCTGCAAAGTGGTCCCCAAGCCTCCGCTTGGTTTCCCCTATGTAGAGGAAGCCACACCGGGTACAATGGATACAGTATACCACATTGGCAGATGTGCAGGTGAACTTCTGCTTAATATGGAAGGTCATCTTGGGGCCTGGGATGGGGGTGAGGGAGGAAGTGTGGGGGCAAGTGTAGCACTTGCTGTATTTGCAGGGGAAGGTGCCGGGTGTGTTGGGGTTGGAGAGGAGTGTGGAGCGGACAAGGGAGTCACGGAGAGAGGGGTCTCTCCGGAAAGCAGACAAGGGTGGGGATGGAAAAATGGCTTGGGTGGTGGGGTCGGCTTGTAGATGGCGGAAGTGTTGGAGGATGATGCGTTGTGTCGAGGGTTGGTGGGGTGGTATGTGAGAATGAGGGGGATCCTCTTGGGGCGGTTGTGGTGGGGTGTGAGGGATGTGTTGCGGAAAATGCAGGAGACGCGGTCAAGGGCGTTCTCGACCACAGCAGGGGGAAAGTAGCGGTCCTTGAAGAACATGGACATCTGGGATGTGCGGGAGTGGAATGCCTCATCCTGGGAGCAGATGTGGCGGAGGCAGAGGAATTGGGAATAGGGGATGGAATTTTTGCAGGAGGATGGGTGGGAGGATGTGTATTCTAGGTAGCTGTGGGAGTCAGTGGGCTTGAAATGGACATCAGTTTCCTGAGATGGAGACAGAGGTCCGGGAAGGTGAGGGATGTGTTGGAGATGGCCCAGGTGAACTTGAGGTTGGGGTGGAAGGTGTTGGTGAAGTGGATGAACTGTTCGAATTCCTCTGGGGAGCAAGAGGTGGCGGCGATACAGTCATCAATGTAACGGAGGAAGAGGTGGGGTTTGGGGCCTGTGTAGGTGTGGAAGAGGGACTGTTCCACGTAACCTACAAAGAGGCAGGCATAGCTTGGGCCCATGCAGGTACCCATGGCCACCCGTTTTGTCTGTAGGAAGCGGGAGGAATCGAAAGAGAAGTTGTTGAGGGGGAGGACGAGTTCGGTTAGGCAGATGGGGTGTTGGTGGAGGGGGATTGATCAGGCCTGCGGGACAGGAAGAAGCAGAGGGCCTTGAGGCCATCTGAATGAGGAATACAGGTGTAGAGGGACTGGATGTCCATGGTGAAAATGAGGTGTTGGGGGCCAGGGAATTGGAAGTACTGAAAGAGGTGGAGGGTGTGGGTGGTGTCACAGACGTAGGTAGGGAGTTCCTGGACCAAAGGGGAGAAAATGGTGTCCAGATAGGTGGAGATGAGTTCAGTGGGGCAGGAACAGGCTGAGACAATGGGTCGACCAGGGTAGGCAGGTTTGTGGATTTTGGGAAGGAGATAGAAACTGGCCATGCGGTGTTGGGGAACAATGAGGTTGGAGGCTGTGGGTGGGAGGTGCCCTGAGGTGATGAGGCCATGGATAGTGTTGGAGATGATGGTTTGGTGCTCGGGGTGGGGTCATGATCAAGGGGGCGGAAGGAGGAGGTGTCGGAGAGTTGGCGTTTGGCCTCGGCGATGTAGAGGTCAGTGCATCATACTACCACTGCGCCCCCCTTGTCTGCAGGTTTGATGGTGAGGTTGGGGTTGGAGCGGAGGGAGCGGAGGGCTGCCCATTCTGCGGGAGAGAGATTGGAGTGGGTGAGAGGGGTGGAGAAGTTGAGGCGGTTGATGTCTCAACGGCTGTTGGAGATGAAGAGGTCCAGGGAGGGTAGGAGGCTTGGGGGTGGTGTCCAGGAAGAGGACTTGTGTTGGAGGCGGGTGAAGGGGTCAGTGGAGGGAGGGTTAGTCTCCCAGTTAAAGAAGTAAGCGTGGAGGCGAAGGCAGCGGAAAAACCGCTTGATGTTCACACGTGACTGGTATTCGTTGATGTGTGGGTGGAGGGGGACAAATGTGAGCCCCTTGCTTAGGACTGACCGTTCGTCCTCAGTCAGTGGGAGATCTGGGGGGATGGTGAAGATGCGGCAGGGCTCAGTGTGGCTGTCTTCTCTGGGGTTGCTGGCTGTGGAGGTTGTGGGTGGAGCAATGAGGCCGTCGGCTTTGGGCGGGGTTCCCTTGGCTGTGGGCGGAGCGGAGTGGGCGGCAGCAGCAGCGGTGAGGGAGATTTGTGTGGTGTCGGTTCTGGAAGTGGAGGCGGTGACTGCAGCAGAGGTCGCGTTCGCGGTCCCGGAAGTGGTGTGCCCAGCCGTGGCGGATGTGACGTCATCAGTGGGGTCACCGGCCATGTCCGGTCAATGGCGGCGGGTGCATGATGGGGGAGGAGCAGGGACAGGCTCGGGATTTGGGAGGTGCAGGAATCCTTTTTTTAAGGTGGCAGAAGCCAGTGAGTTTGTTGTACTTACGATTTTTGGTGTCCAGTAAAGCTGAGTAGAACTGGGTGTTCAGTCTGTGGATCCTGCAGAGGATAATAAACAGGAGATGTCCTTTGCAGGTCTGGGAGAGGGAGGCTCTGAGCTGGGGCAGGTTGGATTGCAGTGCCTGGAGGTGTCGGTTTCAGGACTCGCAGGGAGAAACACTTCTGAAGGGTCTGAATGTTCTGGGTGTAGAGGTGGTCACAGTTGGGTCCAAATTGGGAAGGCTTGAATGTAGACTGTAGTCCATTGGGGATGATCCGGTTCCGTAGGCAGGTGCTGAGGAAGGTGATGTGACTGTGGTACCTGGTTTGCTTCAGGACATGGTCGAGCAGTTTCAAGGCTGAAGAGATTGCAAGAGAGTTGCAGTGGGAGAGAGATACCCTGAGCTTGGTCTGGTGGGAAGAGGGTAACTTCTTCAGGTTAGGATCCCTGGAAGAAGCTTCGCAGTGAGGTTAAAATTGTATCAGTGATAATGGGCACTGCAGATGCTGGAGAATCCAAGATAACAAAGTGTGAAGCTGGATGAACACAGCAGGCCAAGCAGCATCTCAGGAGCACAAAAGCTGATGTTTTGGGCTGAGACAGACATCAACCGCCTCAACCTCTCCACCCCTCTCACCCACTCCAATCTCTACCCCGCAGAAGAGGCAGCCCTCCGCTCCAACCCCAACCTCACCATCAAACCCGCAGACAAGGGAGGCGCAGTGGTAGTATGGTGCACTGACCTCCACAAACGCTGAGGCCAAACGCCAACTCTCCGACCCCTCCTCTTTCCGCCCCCTTGATCATGACCCCACTCCCAAACACTAATCCATCATCTCCAACACCATCCATGACCTCATCACCTCAGGGGACCTCCCACCCACAGCCTCCAACCTCATTGTTCCCCAACCCTGCACGGCCAGTTTCTATCTCCTTCCCAAAATCCACAAACCTGCCTACCCTGGTCGACCCATTGTCTCAGCCTGTTCCTGCCCCACCGAACTCATCTCCACCTGTCTGGACTCCATTTTCTCCCCTTTGGTCCAGGAACTCCCTACCTACGTCCGTGACACCACCCACACCCTCCACCTCCTCCAGACCTTCCAATTCCCTGGGCCCCAATACCTCATTTTCACCATGGACATCCAGTCCCTATACACCTTTATTCCTCATGCAGATGGACTCAAGGCCCTCCGCTTCTTCCTGTCCTGCAGGCCCGATCAATCCCCCTCCACCAACACCCTCATCCGCCTAACCGAACTCGTCCTCACCCTCAACAACTTCTCTTTCGATTCCTCCCGCTTCCTACAGACAAAACGGGTGGCCGTGGGTACCCGCATGGGCCCAAGCTATGTCTGCCTCTTTGTAGGTTACGTGGAACTGTCCCTCCTCTGCACCTACACAGGCCCCAAACCCACCTCTTCCTCTGTTACATTGATGACTGTATCGGTGCTGCCTCTTGCTCCCCAGAGGAACTCGAACAGTTCATCCACTTCACCAACACCTTCCACCCCAACCTCAAGTTCACCTGGGCCATCTCCAACACATTCCTCACCTTCCTGGACATTTCAGTCTCCATCTCAGGTAACCAGCTAGAAACCGATGTCCATTTCAAACCCACTGACTCCCACGGCAACCTAGAATACCTCCTCCCACCCGCCCTCCTGCAAAAATTCCATCCCCTATTCCCAATTCCTCCGCCTCCGCCGCATCTGCTCCCAGGATGAGGCATTCCACTCCCTTACATCCCAGATGTCCACGTTCTTCAAGGACCGGAATATCCCCCCGCCAACTGCAGTGTTCGAGAGCGCCCTTGACCGCGTCTCCCGCATTTCCCGCAACACATCCCTCACACCCCGCCCCAAGAGGAACCCCCCTCATTCTCACATACCACCCCACCAACCTCCGGATACAACGCATCATCCTCCAACACTTCCACCATCTATAATCCGACTCCACCACCCAAGCCATTTTTCCATCCCCACCCTTGTCTGCCTTCCGGAGAGACCACTCTCTCCGTGACTCCCTTGTCTGCACCACACTCCCCTCCAACCCCACCACACCCGGCACCTTCCCCTGCAACCGCAGCAAGTGCTACACTTGCCCCCACACCTCCTCCCTCACCCCCATTCCAGGCCCCAAGATGACTTTCCACATTAGCAAATGTTCAGCTGCACATCTACCAATGTGGTGTACTGTATCCATTGCACCCGGTGTGTCTTCCTGTACACTGGGGAAACCAAGCAGAGGCTTGGGGATCGCTTTGCAGAACACCTCCGCTCGGTTCGCAATAAACAACTGCACCTCCCAGTCGCGAACCATTTTAACTCCCCCTCCCATTCCTTAGACGACATGTCCATCATGGGCCTCCTGCAGTGCCACAATGATGCCACCCGAAGGTTGCAAGAACAGCAACTCATATTCCGCTTGGGAACCCTGCAGCCCATTGGTATCAATGTGGACTTCACCAGCTTCAAAATCTCCCCTTCCCCCACTGCATCCCAAAACCAGCCCAGTTCTTCCCCTCCCCCCACTGCATCACAAAACCAGCCCAGCTCGTCCCCTCCCCCCATTACATCCCAACACCAGCCCAGCCTGTCTCCGCCTCCCTAACCTGTTCTTCCTCTCACACATCCCTTCCTCCCACAAGCCGCACCTCCATTTCCTACCTACTAACTTCATCCCACCTCCTTGACCTGTCCGTCTTCCCTGGACTGACCTATCCCCTCCCTAACTCCTCACCTATACTCTCCTCTCCACCTATCTTCTTTTCTCTCCATCTTCAGTCCGCCTCCCCGTCTCTCTTCTTTGTTCCAGAACCCTCTCCCTATCCCCCTCTCTGTTGAAGGGTCTTGGCCTGAAACGTAGGCTTTTGTGCTCCTGAGATGCTGCTGGGCCTGCTGTGTTCATCCAGCTTCACACTTTGTTATCTTAGATTCTCCAGCATCTGCAGTTCCCATTATCACTGAGACCTCGAACCCAGCTGGGTTAGTCATAGACAGGGAAGGGAGGGTTTGGGTCAACAGTGTAGGGTACCTCTGAGGAAGGGAAGTCAATTACAACAGGTATCTCTCTCTCTCTCTTTTCCCTATTCGTATAGTAATTGTCACCCATTGTATTTCTTTTTACCCACTGTATTAATGAACTGGGAGACAGTCTCAGTCAGATACAGGGGTGTTTCAATTTGATATTCACTTCCTTGCTTTGTAAATATATTAATTTTACTTGTTTGTTTAATGAAACCAGAATTTTCTTGGCCTCTGAAATATCTGCCTCCCGTGTTTTTCAGACTCCACCACATCACACACATAAGCCCAGTGTGAGAACCAGACAGCTGGTAAACTGTGAACCAGGCAGCACTCGCTACAGGACTTCGGTAAATTTTAATTCCAGAAATTACCATGTTTGGAATTTCATTTTCTGGTCAGATTGAATTTCCAAATACTGTTTTAACACAAGTGAATCTTTAATTCCCAATGATAAGATTAATTCATCATTAATATCCAAGTAATAGGGACATTAGAATGTTGAACATGCACCTCGTTGTGTGCAAGGAGATCATAAAGGCAAATTCAACAAAGGGGTGGGCTTTTCCTTCTTTCAAGGAGGAGGAAAGGCCGACGACGTACTCACATGCAGGAGTTTACGCCTCACTCCTTTTTTTGAATCCATGGTGGATTAATCCTAATTAACCCATTCTGCTTGACATAGAATGGATGGAGCTTGATTTTTTTTTTAAAAGAATTGGAGACTCTGAAGGCTGAACCCATTTGCAGAATTTCAACGTCGCAAAGCAAGGATGGATGAGACACTCTCAAAACGGATAAAGATGAAGAGAGCTGAAGAAATTGAGTCCATATATGATGTTACGTTACCGTTATTGGGTGAAGTGATCCATGGATAGGGAGCTGGAAGATTAAAGTAACACAAATTAAGGGATCTGAATCTGGAACATATGCAATTTTAGAGAAAATTATGTTAATAGATTAATTGAAAAAGAATGTAAATGATATTCTGGTCACCTCCATCAAGTGCACAACTTGCTGGCTCCATCATGGCTTTTACCGTTTTATCGTGTATCGGGGCAGGATATATATATTTAAGGTCAGTTTCTAAAGGCCACTGTGATCATTAATTTGATGATCAACCTCCATGGAGGTTGTAGACATGCTCACCGAACCATTAGATTTGGTTGCAAACATTTCATCACCCTGCTAGGAACATGGTCAGTGCGCCTTCAGTAGAGTTTGCCTCTGAAAATGTTTGCAACCAAAGCCACATGTCAACAACCTCACCCATTACCCGAACTACAAATCTTCTTGGAAACTTGATACGCCATATGGTTGCATCTTTTGTATTGATTTTAGTTATTTTCATTGCAGGTTACATACTCTCAGTATACACCTCGTGCAGCTACTGCTGATTTACAGCTGTATTTGCAATTGTAGCATGCGCTGTCAAATATTATCAGAGGTGGAATATATAGGTTGGGCCAAAGGGCTAAAAGTTGATGGTATTTGACAGTTGCATGAGAAAATAGATTGTATAGGATGGAAAATTAGGCTGGGAATGATGCTTGACAAATTGCATAATGATGAATGAGTCCTACGAACATTCTTTAATTAGCTGAAGACGACACCTGTAGCTGTTTTCTGTACTAGCAGCAACGTTTATTTGGGACAATCACTCTTGTTCTTCATAATAAAATGGCATCTTTTACGGGGGCCTGGTCTCACTGAGTCCAGAAAGGTTTTAATTGTGATTGTGATGGCCTTTTTGGCTCTTCCATCACCACCAGTTGTTTTAGTTTTGCCGGCACAAAATCTTTGTGTTCACAATCAGATATTGCCAGCAGTGACTGGAAGGGTGTCCAGAAAATTTAATACCAAACTGGGAGTCTTCGAAGGAAGGCACCACAGTGGTATATCTGCCAGTGGGAGGTGGCTCAAGGCATCCACATTTGCCACCTGGCCTACCGGACGGTGTTCCGATTTGTAATTATATGCACTGAGAATAAGGCCCCACTGTTGAATTTGACCAGAAGCTATGGGTGGCACGACCTTGTCCTTTTTAATTAGCCCTAGCAGGGATTTGTGGTCTGTAACTATTACAAATTTTCATCTATAAAGATAATGGCGGAACTTTCTCACACCAAAAGATGCCTTACAAACCTTCCTTCTCTATCCAGGTGTATTTGTTTTCGGCATCAGCCACAGTCTGGGAAGCATATGTTATCAGACATTTCTCTGTTGGACCATCGGTGAGCGAACACTACCCTGATATCATACAGGGAGGCAATGCATGTCAGCACTACATTTCCCCAAAAGGCTACATCTGGGGTACATGACCAATTCCAAGGCTGACCATTTCTCAGTAGCAGCTGTAAGGGTTACATGGTGGAGGCCACGTTATGTATGAATTTTCCCTAATAATTTACCAACCCATTGAAAGACCCAAGCTCCAGTACAGATGTGGGAGCTAGGGATCTTTGATCACCCTCTCTTTATATTCCAAGGATGTAACTCACTCTTGTTGACTCTGTCGCTCAAATAGGTCAATGGGATGCCTAGAACATACATTTTATCCTTCAAAGGCAAATGTCTGCCTGGAAGAAACATATAGGCAATATGACCAAGTTTTCTTTATTGGTCTTTCTGGTTATCAGCATGTCATCCAGATAAATTGCAACCTGGGGTTGAACTTAAAAAAATGTTCTCTTTTTCCCCCACTGGAAAAGGCCGCAGGCTGATGATACTACACATAGCAGTCTTGTATATTGATACAAACACTTATGGGTATTAATTGTGAGATAGCTCTAGGACTCCTCACCTAGTCACAATTGCAGGTACACATTGCTCATGCCCAACTTTGTGAAGGACAGCATGCCTGCCAGTTTTGCATACAAGTCCTCTGTGCAAGGGATTGGGTATTTATCCAGCTGCAAGACACGGTTTACTGTTCACTTAAAATTCCCACAAAAGCAAACCAACCCATCAGGCTTCACCATCGGTATGACTGGTGCTGCCCATTCCGAAGGCTCTACTGGTTTGATGATCCCTTTACTTTCCAGCCTCCTGATTTCTGCGCCTGCTTTTGCACATAAGGCAAATGGCAGTGGGCAGGCCTGCAGAATCACAGAATTTCTTGCTCGTCAACATGCAAGATAGCCTTGGCTCCTTTGATAGCCCCTAGACCTTTCTGATAAACATCTGGGTATTTAGTTCAGGCTGCACCTAGGCATCCATTTTCTAATCGAAAAATGTTGAAACAATCAAGGAGAACCCTTCTCAACCAATTCTGACCCATCAAGCTTGGGCCTGAGCCGCTTGCTACACTCAGTGATAACTGCACCAATTGCTTCTCATAGGAGACCAAAGTTGTACCCTTAATCTATGACAGTTCCCTGGTATACATTCTCAGTCTGGCCAACACTTTGCACACATGTCGGGGTTGGAGTCCAGAGTGAATCTTATCAAAGACTAGTTCTGCAATCACTGATGCGCTGGTATCAACCTCCATCAGAACTGGGTGACTATTTAACCGGACATTTATTTTGATTAGTTCTGATTTGGATGTTGCTAGGTAATTCAATTGTTCCAAACCACATGTAGATAGACTTTCCAGGATATGCACTCTGCTGGATAGGGGTCTATGAGTTCTCTTCCTCAAATCAGGCCTCATTGGCTCCTTTGCTGTCTGGTATCTGCATCCTGGCAGTAACTACGATGACTTGCTGGCCAAGATCCTGAATAACATTTTAGCTTTCGGCTGTGTCTTGTCTTTGTTTCAGTGTTTTACTGTGGTCTGCTGAGGGACCCTCTGCTCAGAATGCATCATGCATGGGGCTATACTATTGCCTACAGGTATGTTTCCCAAGCACAGCTAGACAGTTGAGATTGTCGACTTGCATTTGGAAGTCTTGTAGCCGTCACATTCCACTATATTTTCTGATGAAAAAGCCAGTTGTGTAGCTGTTTGAAGTCCAGTTCTACTTCAGCTAGTAGGCACTATTGCACAGTTACAACAATAATCCCACATACCAAATGGTCTCTCAGCATTTCATTCAGGGTTAACCTGAAATCGCATGCCTCTGCCAGTCATCTTAACAGTCAAAACTCTTGATATGGATTCCCCTTGTTTTTGAACTGCTGAGCACAACCAGTAGTGTCTCATAATTAGAGGAGCCTTGGGGTCATAATATTCCTTAACTAAACCTGTCAACTCTTGAAAGGTTTTCGTATCTGGTCACTCGGGGGAAATTGGTAATACTTAAAATGCTGTGGGTCTGTAAGCAGTCAGAGGAATTACTTGCTGCTTTTCATCTGCCCAAATAATTCTTTCCTTTTCATATACTGGGCCCAGTCTTCGAGTGTAGGACTGAGCAAAATCAAGCTTTCCAAAGAAAGGCACAATGGCAGAACTTCTTAACCAAACTCCAAGACTGGAGTTACAAGTGCATTTTGTTCAGGGGGACATTGCTTTCTCTCGTCACTACTGAAATAGTCCCACTGCTGTTGATATCCCATCACCAAATCATTTTTTATTTACGCATGCACAGTACATGAACTCTGACCAACTGGCTTAGAGACAGTCCCTAGATTGAGGAGAACTCCTGTTTATTTACTGCCCATTTCTAATTGCCCAGTATATAGAGTCAAGTAGCTCTGACCAGATAAAGATGGCTGACTACCTTCTCTGCTTTCTCTAGAGAATTTGTGAGCCAATGGTTTTTCCTGTGATGGCCAATGATGGCTTTTTAAACACGGTGGTCATTAGACTCTTATTTCCCAGATTAGCGTTGAATTCAAATTCTACCATCTGCTGTGGTAGGATTTGAGCCCAAGTACCCAGGATATTGCCTGGATGTCTGGATTAACAGTCCACTAATAATACCATTAAGCCATTGCCAACCAAGACTCCTGTTTATATCTGTCAACCAGGACTCTGATTGGCCCAGGTTAACAGCCTCAGTGCATTCATATACACTACTTTGAATCATTGTATATGTATTGTAATGTAATAATACCATAAGGCTAAAGGCTTTTAAAAATGAAATCATCGTTGTATATTGATGGTTCTCTTTTTTAAAAATGGAGGGAAGTGTAATGATACAATAATTAAGAGGTGTATTTTGTCCTAGTTTTCTTACAGAGAGGTTTTAAGACAGAGGTACTGAGTTGGTCTATTTGAATGAAATAAAAGTAAACAGATAGTGAGGATTCAGAATTTTTTTTATTTTAAAACTTGGAACAATAAAAGCAGTCTAAATGTGTGGGCTCAAGCTCCCCCAGGACCAGGACTTTTAGTCTTACTTTCCAGCAGCAGTGTTTCGGTCTTGAAGCTGTGTTTGGCAGCTGCAGAACATCCCTGCCTGCTATCTCTCTCTCTCTCTCTCTCTCTTTTTTTCTCCCTCTTGGACTGAAGAACTAAATGTGAGACAATCTATTTAAAAGGAATTTGCCTTTGCCAAGGATGTGTGTATGGAATGTTTATATTTTGGAACATTTACTGTTTAGTAAGTGAATAATCATTTTTAATAAGCTTTCCAATAAAGTTATTCCAATTTCTTCTCCCTTTTGAATTTTAACAATATAGTATATTTAAAAGTGGGTTATGCTTGAAGATTGGTAGTTTGACCAAACTGCACCCAGAACACAACACCTGGCACTTACCTTTAAAATATTCTATCCTCTTATATATTTTGAGAAGGTTTAATCTGGCCCATAATACTAAATGATTGTTTTTTGACCAGCATTGACATAATAGGTTAAAAGGTCCTTTTTTCTGTGCTGTAGAGATCGGACTCTGAATACAGATAATTGCTGGCATTTACTTCAGAACGAGAATGACACAATGTGAATAAATCAATCACACAACTTTATGGAACAAGCCTGCTAAACAAACTCAGATTCCAGGATAAAACAGTTGCTATTTGCCTGATTATATTTTAAGTGTTTCCTTGTTTGAGTTCAAAGATCTATTTTAGTTTTATTAACTCATGCTGTCACAACATAAATATTGTCTTGAAGATCTAGCTGTAATCTATCTACAGCATCACATGTATGAAACAAACTATTCAAACAAGTAGCTCAATTATAATAAATGTATAACAAGAGACAGCTGTGAAAACCATGAACACCTGAGAAATCCAATCACCTAACTTAATAAAAATTTACTGATGAGAAGCTTAAAACAAAAGGTTTCTATCCCCACTGGGATAACTCAGTCTCTACAATAATGAAAATCTCCTCCAGTACATGATGAATAACAGGGTTGCCCTCTGCAGCCTAGCATCAATCAACATGAAGGAATGCAGAAATAAAAAGTTGAGAAATAAAGTGCTACACCAGGACATGTGGAGTAATTCAAATGGTTTATATCCTACAGCAATTCAGCGAGTGCAAATTATGCATAGTTGAGTCTTATAGACCAATTCATAATTCTACACCCTGTAGGATTTAAATTGGAATCTTATGTCAGGTTGGATGTAACAGACTAATTGACCTCAGGATATCTCTAATAAAAGATGAAGAAATTCCAGGATTTCTACTAGCAAACATTGTTGGGAGTCATCATAGCAAAGAGCATGTGTGAGTAGATATTAGAAAAAGAATCAGTTTCAGATGTGCTTTCTTCTTTAATTAAACAATAGTTTTTGAAACCACACAAATAATTAGTGTTTGAAAAGTATTAGGGAAAAACTGATGTTTGTACAATTGCAATTTCACCAGGAAACAGATCTTGCGTGCTGAACAAGTGAAGGATGAAATAAAAAAAAACTGACTGAAAATGTACTTGTGTAATGTTGCCATACGTCTACTGAAAACAAGATAGGAAGTGAACATTGTATGAATAATTTGTGTGACTCATCACGATAAAGTGTAATTCGCCAATATTTGAACATCACATTATATACTAAACAAAGTGTCTGCAAAAGAAGCTTTACAATACAATAAAAAGAAATCTTAACTGCCAACAGCTGACATTTCCAAAGTTGCATAATTCATACAATCTAACATGAACCCAAATGAAGATAAGCAAACAAGTCTCAATTTATAGCCATATCCATTTCTGTCTCTGGACGTACTAGCATAATCGCAAATGAAAAATAAAAAATAAACATTGCAGTAAGTGGATAGACAAGACACGTACTAACTAAAATTTTAGCATTATCAATTGGCATCTTTTTAATATATTTGCCATATCCCATTATGTAATACGGATAAGTCATTACTTTTCAATCAGTTCTTAATATTCCCTTTAATTCTGGATTTTCCTTATGGGTTGGCCTCAACAGCCACAAGAGACAATGTTCAATTTGGAATTTCTGTGCATTCAGATGCAAATTGATGATCTCCCTAGATGGGGCAAGTCACTTGCGCATTATACATTGTTGTGGAGTCTTTGCTTCCCAAAGTATACTTAGCTTTGTAATTCACTGAGCATCTTGGATTGGTTCTTCCCAATTTGTCAATTTTCCTTCTAAAGTCCTTCCGTCAGTCTCGGCAGCCTAACCTTGCTCGCAGTAAGCCCTCTATCCACACACACACAGTCCAATGGAAAAGGTAACATTCATGGCACAGAAAGCCAATTGCATTACCCAAATGTCTGCCATTTCCAATAAGAGAATTTAACCATCCTCACCCAGCAGTCAGTCAATCATGTTACCATAATTGTATCCCACAATAGGCATGTTGGGGGCTTACCATTGACAAGAAAAACTGAACTGTACTACACATAAATACCAAGGTCACAAGAACTCAGAGGCTTGGAATTTTGCAATGAGTCACTTACCTCCTGATTCCCCATTGTCTGTCCATCATTTACAAGCCACAAGTCAGAAAAGAGATGGAATAATCTACACTTGCCTGGCCGAGTGCAGCTCCAACAACACTGAAGAAGCTGGACTCTATCCAGTACAAAGCAGTCTCCTTAACTGACACACCATCTATCATGTCCAACATTCGCTCTCCCTGTCAATGATGCTGAGCATTCCATTGACAAGGTGCATGGCAACAATCACCAAGGCTCCTTCAACAGCACCTTCCAAGCTCAAGGCCTCTGCCACCTAGACGGGAGTGGACAGCCAATGCACCAGAACTCTAGCACCTGCAAATTATCCTCCAAACCACGCACAAACTATACCATAATTTTTTCATTGTTGCTACATCAATATCTTGGAACTTGCTCCCTAACAATATTTTGGTGTGTCTACCCATTATGGTTTTCAATAGTTCAAGAAAGTAGCTCACCACTTTTTGAAGAATTATTATGATGAGCTATAAATGCCGGCTTAGCCAAGAATACCCACATCACACAAACTAAATAAATAAAATAATTGCTACCAGATTACTTCCTCAGATTCTTCAAAAAGAGGGCATGTAATATTCCAACGCAAAGTTCAACTAAATTAGGATTTCTTCAGCTATTCAAAGAGTTAATATGGGCAGTGCAATAGTATTGGGGTTCAGGTCTTCTCAGTTCTTTCTTTGGAGTTTCTCCAACTCTGTGGTTTCACTGGCGAAACGAGTTTTTACAGGCTGATGACTTTTCACTTGCTTTAGTACACCATTAAGAAAATCCGTGCCATTAGAGGTTTGTACTGAATTATTTAGCTATGTTCTAAATTATACTACTCATGGTCAACTGATCAACCAGAAATATCAAAGAAAAACCAGCATAGGTGCTCCATATCATCCAGTGAAGTTCTGATATTTCTTCCTAGAATTTGCAGTTAGCTTTACTTAAAGCTGCAAGCTGGAATGAGTTACAGTATAAATAATTTAGGCGTAGCAAGTTTGTGCTCCTAAGGAAAGAAACTTGGCAAACAAGAGAGAATGTAAATATTTAATTCATAAAAATATAAATGAATAAGTATGAGATAATACATTTTGGAAAGAGATTGAAGATCTGAACTAGGAAACCAATGCAAAAAGGACATGGAAAAGAAAATGACGTTTAAGCCTCCAAATACAACTACCCTGAAAGAGCCAGAAAATCTAGGAAAAAGCTCAATAATTTGAGTTTGATAGGTAGGAGTATACCAAATAGGAGAAAAATTGCAATTACACAAAGTGGACAAATTATACCCTGAATTATGTGAGTTTGAACATCCATTGAAAAATGGGTTATAGAACAATTACTCATCAGGAAGTTTCCTATTTGTGTAAGGGGAGTTGCAATATTTCTACTGGAAAGATCACACTAATAGGAAATTAAATTAGTGATAGTTAAATTTATGTTTTTTTTAAATTATGGGAATGGCCAACTAAAGAGCAGTTCCTACCACTTGTGGGAACAGGTGATCAATTTCTGATAGTTACTAAAAGAACCAAATAAAATAAGGAAAACATTTTTTCCATGGAAAGAGTTAGACAAATGAATTCCATTTGTCTGAGAGAAAAAAAAGTGTTTAAATAGAGACAACTTGAGAAATATTTAAAGCAGGGAAAGATGCAAGTCTATGGAAAATGGATCAGTTTAGTTTTGGGTTGCTTCAGCAAAGATTCAACATTGACAATTGAAGGCAAATGGCTTCCTAGAGCGTTCAAAGTATTGACACAGTTCATAGCCAGAAAATAGTTGATATAATGCAATCAGCAGCCAAAAATAATTATATTTAAATCATTTTAATGTAGTAAAGTACCTTTAAAAAATATTAAATAAGTACTCACAAGGGCATCACAAATACAGGAGCCAAACTAAAACGAGATTTCAAACACTTGGACGAAAAGGAAAGTTTTAAGTAGATAGGTTAACCTCCCCCCCCCCCCCCAAATAAGAGGGCCAATTTCACGCAACAATAAAAGTTATGCTTCATTGGAATGTCAAACCAAAACAGTTGAATACTCCCTTGAGTTTTTCCACATTGCTACATTTCTGAAGTTAGGTTAACAGCAATTTTCCAATGCAATGCCACAAGTTGTTAAAATATAATGTGCTTTTAAATAGGAAAAAAAGTTTTAATCAAGAGGCAAAATAATATTTATTCTGAATATACAAGTTAAAACAATAAGCACATATAAAAACCAATGATCATAGCTATTTCACAAAATAGCTGAAGTTTATAACAGCAAGGAAATTACACTTACAATTAATGCTCTCACTTTGCTCCAAATTACTCATATCTATAGAATAAAAAATTACTGTTTTGTAGTACACAGGTTTGCTGTTTCGCTCTCTAAAAGTACCCACATATCTGAAAAAAACTACAAAATATTTCCCATGATATTATATAATACTTTCCCAATATCAACACCTCAAATCTTGTGTTTTATAAAAGACAAAATTGTTCAATACATTAAAAAAGTTCTTCATTGCAATCAAAATCATATTGAACTGCTATATGCAACAATGTTGTTGCTTGCCATGAATTTTGCTCATTTGGCTAATGGGGAGATTGAGAGATTTAACGTGACAGTGTAGCAAGTTGTGTATTCTGTCTGATGCTGCCTGACAAGTTGTTATTTTGGCAATTGCTGGCCAAAATCTTACAGCCAATTACCATACAGAAAGCTCGTCGGAAAGACTGATTGAAGGAAGCATATAACAAAGGATTGAGAGTTGAATTAATATAACCCAACCATAAAAAAAACTTCAAGAAGAATATGGTGTGCTGGATATCCTAGCAAAGGGTTAATTATAATTTGTAGTAAAGAATGGCAACCAACAGATGAGGAAACATCCCATGATGATACCAAGAGTTTTAGCTGCTTTCCTTTCTTTCTTCATGGAAGAATTTTGGCACCTCGTCCAAATGTTTCTTCCCTCTAACCCGTTGTCAATGGTATATATCTGTCTGGCTTGGATCCTTGCTACTAGGAATATTTTTCCATATGCCACTAGCATCACCAACATGGGAAAGTAGAAGGCGATTACTGAAGCAGAAACAGCATAAGGAATATTAACCGTAAACACACAACTATGTGGATCAAAGGGTAGAGTGGCTTCCAATCCCCTCAAATGGACATCGAACAACAAGGGCACAAACGACACCAAAGCAGGCACAAACCAACTAATCAAGAGGAGGACGGTCACTCTCTTTTTAGACATCCTGAATCGATATTTCAAGGGGTAACACACAGCATAGAACCGATCTAAGGCAATGCAACTGAGGTTCATAATGGAAGAGGTGCACAGCATCACATCCATGATAGTGTGGATTTTGCAAAACTCCTTCCCAAAGTACCATCCAAAGACTAGCTTGGCCATGCTGAAAGGCATTACAATAATGCCAACGAGGAAATCTGCGACAGCCAGGGAGACTATAAAAGCGTTAGTTGGAGTCCGCAGTTGGTGAAGTAAGCGATGGAAGCAATTACTAAGAGATTTCCGAAGATAGTCCCAGCTATAATCACGGTGAGAACACTGAAGATAACAACCTGGTCTATGACTTGCCATGTTGCAGATGATGCCTTTCCTGACAGGTTATAGTGTGTGGTCCAGTTTTCAAACGGTGTAGTATTCATCTCCTGTGACGACGTGTTAATAATAATCGCCGAGAATATAATACACTCACCAAGACAGCTCATGTTGAGTTGATGATTTATTCCACACACATCACCAACACAACCTCCTCCCAAGCTGCACTTCTATTTCCAGTTATAAATTTTTGCTAAAGTTCTAGAGTTTTAAGATTTCCTTTCTTATGTGTACTGAGCACGGGATTCAGGAACATACCAAACAGGTAAACTAATACACACTCCCCCACCCCAGGTCGGTTGATGTGTTTGCTCCTCATTCATCACCACCCGCTAGTTGATAATCTCAGTCGTAAATCATTAACCTTTGTGGCAATTATTTATCTCAATTTGCATCTTGTACAACTTTGTATTGCAGATACTAAAGGGTTGTTCAATATTCCCCTTGCTAAGTAAATGGGATATACTGAGAATTAGCAATGACCGCCAAACAAGTGCTCTCCAATTCAGCTGCACAATTCGTATAGAACCGAATGTAAATCAGCGAGAACGCGAAAACACTTCAGTACAAATTGGAGTTGGCAGCCAGTTGAATTCAGTCGAAAAACCAAAGTCAAAATTCATAAAGTTTTAAACTCAGCGGTGTTTGTTAAGATGCGTGCTAACAATCACGCACAATTAAAGGTAGCCCATAATGCGTTTAATTGTCAGACGTGGGAAAAAAAAGTATTCAATCACTTAAAAACATTTGGGTTTAGCAGCGGTAGCTTATCACTTTAAGTAATCCACTAAATAGCAATAATAGTCTCAACGTCATCCGCTAAGGGCAAAAAAAGGCTTCCCGCCCATTTGAAGGGTCGGTAGTATGTCATATAACTCAGTGGATGTCTGCTCATTACTCTCCATATGTTCAGGATGTGGGATAAAATCCAGATCAATCCACTTCAATAGAGCGTTCTTGAGTTGGGGTTCGGCAAGTTTCAAAGACATTCTGAATTGCATTTGAGGGTCATTTTAAAGGTTGGGTTCCAGTTCAGATTATAAAGCGTCATTCTACGGAAAATAATGCACAATAAGTCTATCAGACGTGTAGAAACAAAGATAGACTTGAGGGTAAATTAGACTTGAATGTTGTGGAAGTCGACGTGAAGGGAAACGATGGGAGGGAGCATGATGGTAATACTTCTTAGGCCAAGCCGTGTCTGACCTGTGATGGTAATACTTCATTGTCGGGTGAGACTGCCTTTTCCTCGGAGTTCAGAATATTATATGGTTTTTCTTCATTCTTCATTCCTGTAGGAAAAGTAACAGGATAATTGTGGTTGGAGGTGATTCTTGGGAAGCTGTCAATGCTGTAGGTATTTAATAAATGTTGTGCTTTCTTTATAGAAGAAAGTCAAAATGAATCTGGATGAATACCTGGGGGTGGAATCACGTCCTATTTTTAGAAAAGTTTTTAACAAGAAATTAGGATCAAGTGCCGCATTCTAGTGTATGAAAGGATACTGGAGAAGAAGTGATTGGAACATGAACGACAATTGGGGAAGAAAAAAACGTTTTCTGAAGTATTTATTGTGCTGGAGGATACTGAACACGCCATAAGAAGAGTGCTGTGAGCCAGCTAGGCCTGTCTGGGAGTGGATTAAGGCTTTTCCTCAAAATTTAATCTAAAGTACAAGCAGGGTTGTTACTTAACTATTAAGTAATAAATGTTGAGGCCATCTGTTGGTATGGAGCAAGCTTATTCTACAAGACAGAGATCAACTATCTCAAGAAATGGAAGCCAGAACAATTGGCAGTCGTTTTAAGCAGGAGCGATGGTAAGGTGTCCCCAGTGAGTCAGTCTAAAGTGCAGAGAGCAGAAGAGTTAGTAGCTTGAGGAGGATGTGACCCCTTGAGGGAGTATGATGCATGCAAACTGAGAGTTGTAGACCAGGAGTTGAATGAGAGCTGTATGCAATAGGAAAGCTAGTGAGTGCTCACTGTGAGATACCAAAGAAGAAATAGTGGACCTAAACTTGCACAGAATAGTAGACCATTCACCTTTCTGCACTGCTGAGCATTATATTTAATTGTGGTACAACAGTGACCGGTGCACTTTTTAAAACCTGGGTTGGTTATTTGGAAAAATGGACTGTCCTTCTCTCAATGAGGCCGTCGGCCAGCACCTCCAGATCTCTGTCCATGAAGTGGTGAATGAGCTGCTTTTTTAAACTTGAGAAATTCAGAATCACGACTCTTACGTGAAGAGGCCTTTGTTGGTGCCATCAGAGGTGATGTGCAGCTGGGCTTCAATTACAGTGCTAGAGGTGTGGACACCAGAAGGTCTTGCCAGTGGTAAATCCATCTGCCTTGCTGCCTGTGAGATTCTGAGGAACACTGTCTAATGACTCAGTTCCATAATTCATAAGGTGAAGGGCTGAAATTTGCACTAGAAAAATCACACTGACCATGGGAGATTGGATGCCATGAATGACACTTGAATGGCAAATGGGAGTGTTTCTCCCCAGGAGAACTGCAACCATTGTTAGATGTATAAATAGTGTAACGGAGGTTTCATTTTGAGTAATCTAATCCTTTTGAGTTCAGAGAATTCTCCCAGTGTGTCTCTTTCCATTTCCTAAATTGTAATGAGACTAGTTTCTGTTGAGCTGCCGCTGACACAATCTCGTTTTCCTTCAGCTGTGGAATTACACAACCCTCCCTATCCCCACCATGATTGACAAGGAGGGCATCTTTTGTCTGACCCATGTCCAGCACTTCTGCTCAGCCACTCCTCCCAGAATGATGGTGTTTCCCTTGTCTTTACTTTCAACCCCATAGGTTTCTGAATTCAAAGGATAATCTGGTAATTCCCAACAATTCCAGCAAGATATTACCACCAAATGGGGAGGGAGAGGGGAGGGGAGAGGGGAGGGGAGAGGGGAGGGGAGAGGGGGAGGGGAGAGGGGAGGGAGAGGGGAGGGGAGGGGAGA